>NC_092224.1:81311149-81328649 GCF_036320965.1 Panulirus ornatus | reverse complement strand
CAGCTGGCTGGCATGTATCCAGGTGGTAACAGCAAGGGAATATTTACGGTCTCCAACAGATGGTTTGAACTCATTTACGTTCTTGGGAGTAAGGATAGACAAAAGATAATAATAGAAAAAAAGATAGACAGAGAAAGAAAACACACTTACTTACGAGGATTTACGACTAAGTTCTGTCAAGAGGCAGGGCTAGCGTGTAGCGCTTACCGCAGGAATATATATATATATCTACGAACACCGAGCTGTGTGAGTTACGTGTTATGTGTGAGATGTAGAGATGGTACGTTTGTGGACTGAAAGCCAGCTACCAGCCCACTGAGAGATAAAGACAACTATCAGGGCTGAGGGAGTGACACCCGACAGCCACTGAAGTGAAACAGAGAGGAGACAGTGTTATAAAACAGATGAAGTCTGACACGGAGTCGCAGACTGATAGAGAGACAGGACGACACCAGACCAACAGACACAGACAGACAGACAAACCGACTTGTGTAGACGGGAGGGCTGTGTGGCGTGCCAGTAAGATGTGACCGCCTCCTCGCCCGACGTCTGGAGACGGAGGCTCCTGGGGGAAATCGCGTTGAGGCCAAGGGCAGCCAGCGGGGGGCCAGGGCCATCTGACCAGGGCAAGCTAGAAATAGCCACCAGGCCAGGGACTGGCCAGCAGCCCTCCACGTTACACTGGAGACGCCGCTAGTCTGCCACACTTCCCCCGGCAAAATATCCAAACCGAATGATAATTAATGTAACCTAGCCTAGCCTACTTTAGCCTAGCTTTGCTTAGTTTAGCTTAGCTTAGCCATGCTTAACTGAACTTATGCTAACGTAACCTAACCTAACTCACCATAGGCACCATATAACGTAACGTAATCTGTAATATGCTACTACGTAACGTAACCTAACCTTAACCTGACTCACCATTGTTATAGCATAACGTAACCTAACGTAAAAACATTACGTAAGGTAAGTTGACCCAGCTGAAGCTAACCTAACCTAATCCAACACCGTAGTTTAACCAAATCTAAACTAACCTAACCTCAACTCACTCACCAAAGATAAAGCATAACGTAACATAACTTAACATAGCAGAAAACAGTATAACCTAACTTAACCTAATCGAGGACTAACCTCACCAAACTTGACATAACATAAGCAAAACTTGACCGAAAAGATAGCCTAGGATGACCTACTGTAGCAAACCTAACTTTACCAAACTTAACCTAACAGCAGCGCAGTGTAGCTTAAGGGAACTTTACTCCACGAGACCTAACCTGTCATAACCTACGCTACACTACCTTCACCTCACAATATAAACAAATCAAACTAACCATAGCATACTTAACAATGCTTAGCGTATCCAAGTATTCCATTTCATTCGCATTTTACTCGTAAATTTGATATTAGATACTTATTATATATAATGCATGTGGTATGTTTAGTATTCCCTTAAAAAGATATATGATTATTTCCGACATTCGTATGTAATTAAAGTACATATGCAGATATCATGTATCTAATATGTAAATATAATTACTTTAACGTATCCATTCCACCTAATGCATTTGGAGCACCTAATTTCATTTGACACTCAGACGCCATTCCTCTTCTCAAAAAGAAATTCTTCATGAGGCTGCCTTTCCTACACTCCTTAGGTGTTCAGTCTGTCACAGGAACTGCGAACTCAGAGTTCTATAGTACCCCCTGCGCCATAGCTACGTAAAAAGAAAACGGACGATTTTGTGGTCAATTTTATGTTGGCAGGTTCTTTAATATCCCGGGAGGAAGGGTTAAGCCCCTGCCTTGTATGTACCTAGAGTCACGGGATTATTAACGTTATTGGTTATTTCCTTCCTTTTACCAATACTTTCCACTTATATATATATATATATATATATATATATATATATATATATATATATATATATATATATATATATATATATATATATTTGGAATGTGACCTCACGAAAAATTTAATAGCTTGCTAATTGAAACATGTTTTTATTAATCAATGTTCATAATGAACCATGTTTTTATTAATTAAAGTTCAATAATATATGCAATATTTCATTTCCAGTATTCTTTATATTTAGTTTTGATTTTAAAGTTTTTCGATGATGTTGAGTGTGCCATATATATATATATATATATATATATATATATATATATTATCCCTGGGGATAGGGGAGAAAGAATACTTGCCACGTATTCCCTGCGTGTCGTAAAGGGCGACTAAAAGGGGAGGAAGCGGGGGGCTGGAAATCCTCCCTCTCGTTTTTAAATTTCCAAAACATGGAACAGAGAAGAGGCCAGGTGAAGATATTCTCTCAAAGGCTCAGTCTTCTGTTCTTGGCGCCACCTCGATGACGCGGGAAATGGCGAATATTTTGAAAAAAAAAATATCAAGGCTTCTTTCTGAAGAAGCATGGATGATACTTGGGAGGGCCCTTTTTCCAAGGGTTGCTGCATCTCTAAGGCTGCGCTACTTCCATTAGCAGGGAAAGGATGAACTCCTTTGGACTGAGAAATCCTTCGACGAGGCTGTACTCCCTCTATCGTCAAAACGATGATGTAGCCTTTCCACATGTAACACATTACACTCTCAGTGTAACTCCAGACAAGCAGAGTCCGGTAACATTTGCGTATATTTATTCAATTGCCGTTTCCCGCGATGTCGAGGTAGCGCCATGGAAAGAAGAAAGACCGCATTCGCTCACATCTATTCTGTATCTGTCATGTGTAATTCGCCGAAACTATAGCTCCCTATGCACAGCCAGGCCCCACAGACCTTTCTGTGGTTTTTCCCGATGGCTTCACATGGCATTAACAGCACGTCGACCCTTGTATACCTCATCATTCCAGCTGACTCTATCTAGTGCACGATTTTCGCCCGCTTGTATGTTCAGGTCACGATCACTCCATCCTCCAATCTCCAATTGGTCTCCCCGTTTTCCTTGTTTCCTCCACTTCTGACACATCAGTCCTCTTTGTTAACCTTTCCTCACTCATTCTCTCCATTTGTCCACATCATTTCAGCACACCTTCATATGCTCTCTCTCGTCTACACTCTTTTAATTACCACATATCTCTTACCCTTTCAGTACTTACTCGATCAAACCACTTCACACCACAAATTGTCCTCAAACATTTCATTTCTCAGATAACGACCTCTCACTCCACAAATTCTTCAATGTTCCCAGAACCTTCACTCCCTCACCTACCCCATTATGACTCAATTCCGCTTCCATGGTTCCATTTTTCCTGACATGTCCACTCCAAGCTATTTAAAACACTTTACTTCCTTCAGGTTTTCTCCATGTAAACTTAAACCCCAACTAACCTATCCCTTGACCCGGTTAAGCCTGACAGCCTTGCTTCAATTCACATTTCTTCTTTACATCCTCCTTTCACACACTCTTCCAATCTCAGTGACCAACTTCCGCGGTTTTTCACACTAATCTGCCATCAGTGCTGTGTCATCAGTATACAGCAGCCGACTTACTTCCTAGGCCTCATCCCCTCCAAACTGTATACATGCCTCTCTCTTCAAGACCCTTGCACACACACACACACACACACACACACACACACACACACACACATTATATATATATATATATATATATATATATATATATATATATATATATATATATATATATATATATAATCCTACTTGATGGCCGTTTGCCGCCTTAAAGAGGTAGCGCCAGGAACAAACGAAGAATAACCGCATCTGTTATGTAATGAATCCAATTAATTCATTTTGGTAAGCATTACACATATGAATGTCTTTAGATTATCAATTTTATAATGTTTATGGATACATCTGAATATCTTAAGATATCTGCCCAGTCAAGGTGTTCTTAGTGGTGAGGATTTGGGTCCATTTGTCTCCACATATCAGCAAGGATGCAACAATTTTCACAGGTCAGGGGAAAAATAGCTTCAGCAAGTATTTTCATCACACGGTGAAAATAGCGCGAGCGGGGCGTTATTTTCACCGTGTATGGCGGCGAGTGACAGGAGGGCAAGTTATTCCCCTCCTGTTAATTCCTGTGGAATATTTTTAACCTTTCCCTTTCGAGCACGAACGTTGAGCACGAAAGTACTACCCTTGAGCACGACGGTACGTGACCCCTGAGCACGACGGTACGTGACCCTTGAACACGACGGTACGATAGTCGTACTCAAACTGCTCTACTTTCTTATCCTAGAGTCTGAGGTAATTCGATCATTGGTAAATTTGTTCGTTTGAGAGATAATGTAACTATTGAGGATTGTCGAGGACCAGTGTGGTCCGTTGGAATGGCTTGAGCACCATGTCTCTTCAGTGCAGTCAGGCAAGGTATATGTAATAATGATTGATGAAACATTACATATATATTCATTTCACCGTGAAGAGCTATATGCACAATCTCTTTCCAGTGTTGATAGTGTATATATATATATATATATATATATATATATATATATATATATATATATATATATAACGTAGAACATTGAGTAATGAAAAAATAGGGAACTGAAAGATAAAAAAGTTGTCGTACACGTGAGCACAGATGCAGCAATAATTCTATCACAGTACATTATTACATCTGTCTCACAGTGGAAATAGCAGTTTAACGCTATATTTGACCCTACGTTATATCTCCAGCGTGTGCTAGACCTGTAGCTCTGTTACTTGAACTACCCGGCTGTGTAGTATTTTCTTACTCGTTCGTAAATTAGCATATGAAATTTGGACATATGTCTGAGCCTTAATGGTATTCAAGCCTTCTCTCGACGACTAATCTTGTTCTCCGGAGGGATTCGAAAACTGTTTCGAAACTACTGTTGTGGCCAAATTCCTTGTCACTGATTATTTCTTGGAGTCTACTTGGCCGGTCCGTAGCTGTGGCAGGACATGGTGGTTAAGTGCAGTTGAAAGCGCGACCGTAGGCAAGGTTTGGTGAAGGTGGGACGACAGAGGGTTCTCTTCCATGACCCCCACATGAACACCACGACCACCACATGAACACCACCAAGACCATATGAACACCACGACTACCACATGAACACCACCAAGACCATATGAACACCACGACCACCACATGAACACCACCAAGACCATATGAACACCACGACTACCACATGAACACCACCAAGACCATATGAACACCACGACCACCACATGAACACCACCAAGACCATATGAACACCACGACCACCACATGAACACCACCAAGACCATATGAACACCACGACTACCACATGAACACCACCAAGACCATATGAACACCACGACTACCACATGAACAACACCACCACATGAATACCACCACCACATGAATACCATCACCACATGAACATTCTCCTCTCACATGTCTATCTTTTGGTGGCGTTGACCTCACCCTGGTGCTGACCCCTGACTTCATTTACCCTGGTGTTGACCTCTGACTTCATTTACCCTGGTGCTGACCTCTGGCCTCCCTCATCCTAGTGCTGACCTTTGACTTCACTCACTCTGGTGCTGACCTCTGACCTCCCTCACCCTGGTGCTGACCTTTGACTTCACTCACTCTGGTGATGACCTCTGACCTCCCTCACCCTGGTGCTGACCTCACCCTCACGTGAAGATTAACTGACCTGACTTGACCAGGACTATACCACATGTACGTACTCCCACACTCTACACATCCTTACTCACCACCCCTTAACCCCTGACTGACCTGACCCCCGTCCTGTAGCGTAACATGACCTCAAGTGACGTACAATTAGCCTGGTAACTGCATCACTCCTGGCGTTGGCCAACTCCAGTCATGGCTGGACTCTGGTCAGTCTAACCTGACCGTGATGATGACCAGCAACCCAGACACGGGCCATGCCCGAGGGAAGACTACCTGAAAGTTCAGGAATGTGTTGTAATATGAGCGGGTGACGCTATCGATTGCCAGGAGTTGGTTGGTTGGTTCCAAGGAGGGAGAAGGAGGAGGAGGAGAACAGAACAGACCCCATTTTTGCCTCCTCCAGGCACCCCCTTCCCCCTTCATTCCCAGCCAGATTCAAGCTTCATTTCTGACAGCCTCTTGTATGTTCTTGGAAGGGTTTGTCTTCTTCGGGAATGAGCGGCTAAGTTCCAGGCTGTTGGAGGCTCTTCGCCAGTCAATAAATCCATACGAACACCATCATCATCCACGGAAATAGGATAGGGGTGAATACAGTCGTGTTGTCACACGCTATATTCTATGAGGAATAGAGTATCGCACTGTTATCACCGGTCGATGAATATATACTCACCCTTCGTCCATAATATCAACCACTTTTAGGGCGATGCTTGGTTAAAAAAAATTACGTATACGTAAGGACCAAAACTGGCTTGCAGTAGATATTGTACAGCATTATAATACTATAGTGTTTATCATGCTGAGAAAGAACTTGGTCTGGTGTATATAATGGGTCAACGATTACCATTGTCTTCAGCCAAGGAAGTTCACTCTACCGAACATACGGCACAGTTTACCGTCCTCGCTGCCACATGAATTACCAATATTTCATTTTGGAGTTGGTAGCGTTGCCAGACGAGTGAGCAAACACTGAAGATGTTTACACAACCTGATGATTATTGATAAAAGACCTTCATGCACGAGCATATCCATTTCATATATATATATATATATATATATATATATATATATATATATATATATATATATATATATATATCCGGGAGCATTGAGGAATGCGTGGAAAGAGAAGTCGTTGTCTGGGAAGGCGACAATGGGTATGTTAAGGTAGAATAGTCCCAACAGTATAATATGGAGGTGAGGCATGTGTTATAGATAAGGATGTCTGGAGGAGTGGGGGTCGGATGTGTTGGCAATAATATGCTTGAGGACAAGGTATGGTGTGAGGTGGTTTGATGGAGTAAGTAGTAAAAGGATTAGAGTCATAATAAGATTGTGGGGTGAGAGCTGAAGGTGTGCTAAAAAGGTTTGGACAGATGAAGAAAGTGAGTGATGTTAGATTGACATTGTCAGAAGTGGAGGGTCAAGGAGAACAGGGAGACGAAATTGGAGATGAGAGGATGGAGTGAGAAAGCTTATGAGCGATCAGGGCCTGAACATGCAGGAGGGTGAAAGGCGTGCTCAAGATACAGTGATCTAGGGCGATGTGGTATACAGGGGCGACGAAGCATATGAAGCAGCCGGGGTAAACCATGGAAAGATCTGTGGGGTCTGGTTGTGGACAGGGGAGCCCTGGTTTCGGTGTTTCACACATGACAGCTTCAGAATGGATGTGAGCGAATGAGGCCTTTTCTTTGTCTGTTTCTTGCGTTACCTCACCAACGCTGGAAACAGCGAACATCAAAACTTCAGATGTATTCACTCAACTCCTCGCGAAAGACTCGCCTCCATTCCTCACTATTTTCACTACCGGGCGCATAAGCAATGACAGTCCCCAGTCTCTCTCGTAATCCACTTTCGTTCTCGCTCACACATTTCCATAGGCTCTCCCTCGTCAGAAGTGCCACTCATTTCCTCTGCTCTCGCCCTTACACTAAACCCAGGTTTTATCCATCACACTTAGCTAAACCATTCTTTCTCCTTCCACTTGAGCTTGGATTTCACGCAGGGCCAGAACCTCTAAGTTCCTATCCCTAAACAATAAACACATCTCTCAAGTCTCCTCGTCCTAGTTACAACCATGTACGTTCAAACACACCCCCCAGCCTTCGCTTGGAGGTGCCTCTGTGGGGAGTGCTTCTGGCTTACTCGTCCCCCGCCACCTCTTTTAGTCGCCATTTACGACACCTTTTGTCCCACAATTTCCACGACGAGTGTGTTCTCCCTATCGTCAACTGATGATGACACAGCCTCGCCAAAGGTGACCGTTCACTCGAGGTGTAACCACGAGTTGGCATGATCCGTAACTCAGTGCAGCGTCCAGCTAGGCTGAGGAGGAACCTGCGGGTATATAGGAGTCGTGGGTTTTTTTTGCATCTCTTTTTTACTGTTTATAAAGAAGGCTTTTGCTCAAGCCTGATTTATGCATATATAACCCATTATCATTTCGTGTGGAAGAGTCGTTGTGTTAACCCGGATCTCTCTCCAGGGGCTCCTGCAGTCCAAGGCTGCCTTTCTTCCAGTAGCATGGAAAGGTAAACTTGTCTTGAGTGAGAGGTTCTCTGACGAGAGTGTACTCTCATTGATACAGCCTCTCGAAAGGTGACTTTTCACTCACGGTGTAACATCGAGTGGGCGAATTTCCAGTTACACACACACACACACACACACACACACACACACACACACATATATATATATATATATATATATATATATATATATATATTTTTTTTTTTTTTTTTTTTTTCTACATACTATTCGCCATTTCCCGCGTTAGCGAGGTAGCGTTACCAACAGAGGACTGAGCCTTTGAGGGAATATCCTCACCTGGCCCCCTTCTCTGTTCCTCTTTGGAAAATTAGAAGACGAGAGGGGAGGATTTCCAGCCCCCGCTCCCTCCCCTTTTAGTCGCCTTCTACGACACGTAGAGAATACGTGGGAAGTATTCTTTCTCCCCTATCTCCGGGGATTATATATATATATATATATATATATATATATATATATATATATATATATATATATATATATATATATATATATTGGAAAGAGGGGCAAGTATGAAGTCTGTTGGGGATGAGAGAGCTTGGGAAGTGAGTCAGTTGTTGTTCGCTGATGATACAGCGCTGGTGGCTGATTCATGTGAGAAACTGCAGAAGCTGGTGACTGAGTTTGGTAAAGTGTGTGAAAGAAGAAAGTTAAGAGTAAATGTGAATAAGAGCAAGGTTATTAGGTACAGTAGGGTTGAGGGTCAAGTCAATTGGGAGGTGAGTTTGAATGGAGAAAAACTGGAGGAAGTGAAGTGTTTTAGATATCTGGGAGTGGATCTGGCAGCGGATGGAACCATGGAAGCGGAAGTGGATCATAGGGTGGGGGAGGGGGCGAAAATTCTGGGAGCCTTGAAGAATGTGTGGAAGTCGAGAACATTATCTCGGAAAGCAAAAATGGGTATGTTTGAAGGAATAGTGGTTCCAACAATGTTGTATGGTTGCGAGGCGTGGGCTATGGATAGAGTTGTGCGCAGGAGGATGGATGTGCTGGAAATGAGATGTTTGAGGACAATGTGTGGTGTGAGGTGGTTTGATCGAGTAAGTAACGTAAGGGTAAGAGAGATGTGTGGAGATAAAAAGAGCGTGGTTGAGAGAGCAGAAGAGGGTGTTTTGAAATGGTTTGGGCACATGGAGAGAATGAGTGAGGAAAGATTGACCAAGAGGATATATGTGTCGGAGGTGGAGGGAACGAGGAGAAGAGGGAGACCAAATTGGAGGTGGAAAGATGGAGTGAAAAAGATTTTGTGTGATCGGGGCCTGAACATGCAGGAGGGTGAAAGGAGGGCAAGGAATAGAGTGAATTGGAGCGATGTGGTATACCGGGGTTGACGTGCTGTCAGTGGATTGAATCAAGGCATGTGAAGCGTCTGGGGTAAACCATGGAAAGCTGTGCAGGTATGTATATTTGCGTGTGTGGACGTATGTATATACACGTGTATGGGGGTGGGTTGGGCCATTTCTTTCGTCTGTTTCCTTGCGCTACCTCGCAAACGCGGGAGACAACGACAAAGCAAAAAAAAAAAAAAAAAAATATATATATATATATATATATATATATATATATATATATATATACATGAAGAACATATACGTACAGAAACATAAATATACAAGTCCCTCATTAAATAAACAAAAATCTACTTGATTACTGAATCTCTTAATTATCTCTCTTAATGAGGGCATCTCTGTCTTATTTGTTGCTCTCATTCTTCCTCGTAAATAAAAACTGGCATTTTTTTAATGATGGCGTAAATTAACTTCTCTTTTTTTTTCTTTTCAATGCATCGTGTAAGCACCGGGTCGCTCTCGGTTCACGACCCTTGAACACGACGGAACGAGCCTGTACGATGGTACGACCCTTGACCACGACGGAACGAGCCTGTACGATAGTAGGGCCCTTGAACACGACGGTACGAGCCTTTACGATGGTACGACCCTTGACCACGACGGAACGAGCCTGTACGATAGTAGGGCCCTTGAACACGACGGTACGAGCCTTTACGATGGTACGACCCTTGACCACGGCGGAACGAGCCTTTACGATGGTACGACCCTTGACCACGGCGGTACGAGCCTTTACGATGGTACGACCCTTGACCACGGCGGAACGAGCCTGTACGATAGTAGGGCCCTTGAGCACGACGGAACGAGCCTGTACGATAGTAGGGCCCTTGAGCACGACGGTACGAGCCTTTACGATGGTACGACCCTTGACCACGGCGGAACGAGCCTGTACGATAGTAGGGCCCTTGAGCACGACGGTACGAGCCTTTACGATGGTACGACCATTGACCACGGCGGAACGAGCCTGTACGATGGTACGACTCTTAAGCACAATAGTACGAACCTATGCGAAGGTGCGAACCTTGAACGAGACGGCACGACCCTTGAATACAACGATACGACCTTCAGTTATGGCGGTACACCTCAAGGATATGATGGTCTAGGCATTGAGTAGGGAATTACGACCTACTTGGTATGATGATGGCCTGGTCTTCACCAGACTAGCTCAGGAGTCAGACTGAAGGCCAGGCTATCATTCTGAAGGGTCGTGCCATCGGGTTCAAGGGTCGTGCCATCGGGTTCAAGGGTCGTGCCATCGTGTTCAAGGATCGTGCCATCGTGTTCAAGGGTCGTGCCATCATGTTCAAGGGTCGTGCCATCGGGTTCAAGGGTCGTGCCATCGTGTTCAAGGGTCGTGCCATCGTGTTCAAGGATCGTGCCATCGTGTTCAAGGGTCGTGCCATCGGGTTCAAGGATCGTGCCATCATGTTCAAGGGTCGTGCCATCATGTTTAAGGGTCGTGCCATCGTGTTCAAGGGTCGTGCCATCGTGTTCAAGGGTCGTGCCATCGTGTTCAAGGGTCGTGCCATCGTGTTCAAGGATCGTGCCATCGTGTTCAAGGGTCGTGCCATCATGTTTAAGGGTCGTGCCATCGTGTTCAAGGGTCGTGCCATCGTGTTCAAGGGTCTTATCATCATGTTCAAAAACTTTGACATGAATAGAATAATTCCTTATGTACGATGGTTGAAAATCCTTACAAACGACAACATAATCACGCATGTACGACGACTGAACCCCTTACGTACGATAATTTCATTCTGTCGTGTACGATAACATCTTATTAGTTACCGTTAACTGAGCCCGGTATTGTACGATGATTGATAGATCTTCTCCCGTATACGATGGCAGCACCGATGGTTAAACCAGCGCAACGCTGCGTGGTAACTGGAGATTCGAGTTGTATGATATACTGAGTGCTTGCAGATCTAGAGTACGATAACTCATAACTGTTGCGTGTACGATGACTCAAGGGGATGACACAGATCCTCAAGCACGATAATTTTCTTCTTTCTCACTCTCCATCCTTGAAGTATGATCGCCCAGGGCCCCCTGAGTCGTATATTATATAGTCATACATTTCCTCGAGTACGATAATTCGTGAGTACCACGTACGTCAAGTCGCTGAATGAGGTTGGAGAGCCGCCCTTTGAGGTTGAGGTCACGTATGATAACGCAGTTCGTCGGGGGTTTACATGACCTTGAGGAAGACGGAGGAGCCTCCGTCTGCAGCTTCGGGATTGCGGTTATTCACGGGGGGAGCAAATCAACAGGCTAATGGGATTCGAACCCTGAGGTACGTTTACTATGCATGGCTGAATTTGCCAAACTGCAGAATTACCGAGCGAGCCAGATTGTTCCAAGATGAGCTACATGATGAACACGTAGGACATGCTGGTCTCCTGTAGAAGCCTTTGTGGCCTTCAAAGATAAGTGTATTATTCCTAAGACCAAGTATTTTCATCTTCTAATGTGACATGACCATGTGGTATACATTATATACATTGTATTACATTATATACATATAAATATATATGTATATATATATATATATATATATATATATATATATATATATATATATATATATATATATATATATATATATATATACACACGTGGCGTTTCCTACCCCCTCCCTCGTTGTGTGTTTTGGTAACCTATTTTTCTTTTTTTCGCCGGAGTGTTGATCAAAGAGAGTGAAGAAGGTGTCATGATGGCTTCCTCACACACACACACACCTTCAGGTCCCGGACATCAGTGGGGGGTGAGGAGGTAAAATGGGTCATTTCCATATCTCCTCCAACCCTTTAGGTCGGTCTGAATTGCTGGGCGTCAGCGGAAGGTCCCATTTACCGATACGAGACGCCGAAGGAGGGCAGCTGAGGGATAGACGGGTCAGAAGTATTTAAAGAAGAAGAAAAAAAAGAAAACGGGTTATCACCTTTACCTCCTCACGTCTCGGAGGGAACCAGGGAGCTTGATGTCAGCATTAGCCCCCTCGTTCGTGGTCAGTCCTGATGATCGTGAGTTGCTGGCATCCAGAGACACTTATTTCTCTGTTGGCTAAGAGCAAGATTCCGTTGCGCCTGGAAAGATCGAACCGTCTCGCTAGCCCGTCTTCCTCCAGTTCCATTACACACTTGTCCCAAGGCAGAGTCTCTCTCTCTCTCTCTCTCTCTCTCTCTCTCTCTCTCTCTCTCTCTCTCTCTCTCTCTCTCTCTCTCTCCGGCGAGTAAGACTCTTCTCCGATTCAAGAACAGAAAAACACTCACGCATCACGCGAATCTGTCTCCTTACTTGTCCCTCTAAATCTTCCAATCAAGATCGCATTCTGAACGCCTCCTCCTCCTCACTCCTCACTCCTCCCTCCACGAACCCAGCTCGGCAAGTGAAGCTTCGGAAATAAATGAATCATTATTCATGAATCCTTAACATGCAGCTTGAACATCGCCCAGGTTGAATGAAAGAGTGACCCAACGCACATTCTCTCTCTCTGGGGATCATATTAAGTATGTTATCATAATTTCCACATTCCCACGCAGCCAGGATCATCAGATTATCCTCTGAATCACCGTTTTCACGGTCATAATCGTCTCATTCGACTCTAAAACCCACCGAACGCGTCACTGAACCACCAGCGCTCGGATCCCAGAATACTGAGGCTCCGTGAAGCACTTCTCAGGCTGCTCAGGCACCGTCAGGGTTGCTCAGGCACCGTCAGGGTTGCTCAGACACCGTCAGGGTTGCTCAGGCATCATTGAGAATGCTCAGGTAACCACCATGAGGTTTGCTGGGTTTTGCCTTGAAGTTCGCTCAGGCCAAGGTTGGTCTTACATTCACCGGGGGTTGCTGGCACTGAACCTCTCCCCTACCGTCACCTTCTTCACTGGTTGCCAACCTAATAAACGCTGAGATTAATGTAATATAACTCCTTTAAACCTAAAGTAAATCTTGCGTTTATTGGCATTACTTGTCACTAAGAAATATGTGGGAGGCGTACCATCCAGCACCATTTAGCCTACAATATATATCCTCATTTCGTTGTCTTTTGTTTGTGATAAGACAGACACCACGTGAACTTGTAAAACTAATATCTCGTACATATGGATGGTTCTTGCGTCCGTGAACCAGTCTTTTTAACATCACGTACCATATGGATGGTTCTCGCGTCCGTGAACTAGTCTGGTTAACATCACGTACCATATGGATGGTTCTCTCGTCCGTGAACCAGTCTTTTTAACATCACGTACCATATGGATGGCTCTCGCGTCCGTGAACCAGTCTGGTTAACATCACGTACCATATGGATGGTTCTCGCGTCCGTGAACCAGTCTGGTTAACATCACGTACCATATGGATGGTTTTCGCGTCCGTGAACCAGTCTGGTTAACATCACGTACCATATGGATGGTTTTCGCGTCCGTGAACCAGTCTGGTTAACATCACGTACCATATGGATGGTTCTCCCGTCCGTGAACCAGTCTTTTTAACATCACGTACCATATGGATGGTTTTCGCGTCCGTGAACCAGTCTGGTTAACATCACGTACCATATGGATGGTTTTCGCGTCCGTGAACCACAGCCTGACTGACACGGATGAGCAAACATATTCTGATCTGCCTCAGATATCATATCCCTCTGCCCTCATATTTTTTTTTATGTTCGCGAACGTCGCCAAATGTGGGCCAAAAGACGTCAGATTCCGCACCAATTATTTACAAACAAGCATCGTCAAAATGAGGTCAAAAACCACCCTATGCATAAACATTGGTACCACACATCAGAACCAGAAACACAGCATGCTCAAACATAACCAAACACCGTCACATTAGGATTAAGAACACAATATGTATAAACATTGGTCTTAAACATCGCTAGATCAGAGCCAGAAACACAACATGTTTAAACACATCCAAACATCGCCACATTGCGGTTAAGACCATTGTATGCATAAACATCGGTGCCAAACATCACTAGATTAGGACCAGTTACACTATATACACAAAACATCACCGCCACCCATCGCTAAGCTAAGGCCAGAAACACTATCAAACATCACCATGGTAGAGCCACAAGCACAAGGAAACACAAACCTCATTATCGAACATCACCAAACCAGGACCAGACTAAGTCCTCCATACACCTAACCTGACCACTTAGAAGTGGCTCCCTGGACTGCACATGTACCCTTAGACCTCTAACATCAGAGCTACCAAAATTCCATTCCCTCCTTTGGCCATTAATTATACCTCCCATTTTGGCTCAAAATCGCTTCCCCCGCAAAAAAAAAGAAAAAATAATAATAAGAAAGAATTTTGACCTTTAAGTAAGGTAATGTTCCAGCGACCATTGCTCAACCATTATGCTCTCAAAAATAACACTCGAGATTTATACCCAAGAAATTAAACACACGGGCTCTCTCTCTCTCTCTCTCTCTCTCAGTAATGCGTCTTGATCCCCTGTAACTTCGAAACAACGGCGTTTTTTTTATTTAGACATTGTAATAACCCTCCGCTTTGCATCGTGAGGGGACGCTACTGAAAAACTGCGATGAATCTCGGACGTACCTGGCGAACATTTGCGGTATAAGAGAGAGAGAGAGAGAGAGAGAGAGAGAGAGAGAGAGAGAGAGAGAGAGAGAGAGAGAGAGAGAAGGTTATATTCGGCGGGAACGAACGAACACACCGGCTATCGAAGGCTATTTTGGCAGTAGCTGTGTGTGTGTGTGTGTGTGGTGGGGAGAGAGAGAGAGAGAGAGAGGGTGGGGGGCTGGAGTCTGCGGGGTCTGGTTGTGCAGGATACAAATCACCTGCCAACCATTTTCTTCCCGCCCCTTTCCGAGTTTAAAGTGTTATGCAGATTTTTTCCTACCGCTGTTGCTGGGGCATCGACACCTTACCTGGCGTAATGTGTCTCTGGCCAGCGGGCAAGAAACCCCACACTACGGCCGGTCTGTTTCGGTCGCCAGCGACCGTCCGCGTCTTTTCGGTTGGAGAGAGAGAGAGAGAGAGAGAGAGAGAGAGAGAGAGAGAGAGAGAGAGAGAGAGAGAGAGAGATAAAAGGTCTAAAGATTTATTCTGCAAACTATAAAACCCATTTTCTATTGAAGTTGGCCTCTCCAAAAATCCCACTCTCTTAGTCTCTCATTTGCACTTGAAGGACATACCACTGAATGCATTTTCCTTATATATATATATATATATATATATATATATATATATATATATATATATATATATATAAGGAAATGTCCCGGATAGAGCGTTAAAGGGAGCAGGGAAAGGGGTGGGATGGGATGGTGTGTGTACCTTTGTTTGGTCGTGCAGTGGGGGGTTAGGGGAGTTGTAGTTGACCTGGGTAACGAGATGTGTGTTCAGTTCATTCCTCCTGTGCCATCCTGTCCTGATAGTTCATTCATGATGATTTGGTTAATGATGATGGGATGTGTTTTAAAGTTACGTGGGGATAGGTTTAAAGTTAATAATGTGATGCGAGGTATGTCATCGGTCCCCTTTTCATCACACAGTCTCTTTAACCTTATCCGCATACACTACGTTTTCTTTCAGCTGGTCGCATTCATCTGCTTCTCTTTCGTCATTTAATGATTTTTTCCCACATTTTCTTTCGTTCTCTCTCTCTCTCTCTCTCTCTCTCTCTCTCTCTCTCTCTCTCTCTCTCTCTCTCTCTCTCTCTCTCTCTCCAGCTGTGAGCTCTGTTTCACCTTATTTCACAGGACCTGACTGATCTCTCTCTCTCTCCTTATTTCAGAATACTTGACTCCTCCGTTTCCTGCTTATTTCAGAGTCCTTGGCGGTTCGTATCCTCCTTATCACTGAGGACTTGACAGTTCTACTTCTCCTCATTCCAGATCAAGTTACAGCTCAGTTCCACCTTATTTTCGAGAACTTGACTGCTCATTCCTCTTAATTTCAAAGGACTTGGTCGCTCGGTTCTTCCTTATTTAAGAGCACAAGTTAATATCGTCAGCTCCACTGAGGATCTTAACGTTTCTAATCATGTCTCCCTTTGTCCATATAGAGTCCTTTTTCTCGCCAACGTGGGCAAATCTGTGGTCGCCACCCCTCTCCCTGTCGCTCATCTCCCTTCCTGCAGGCACGATTTTTGATCTCGACCCTCTCAATCCAGTCTGTGCCGCTCCTCAAAAGGTAGAGTAAATAACTGATTTAAACTCTAATTTTAGGGTTTGATGCGTGGCGTACTGGATGCTGTCTTATAATTATGACCCATGCTATGAGTTTCATGGGGGACGTTGACCTGTCTAAAGCTTACTTCCTGCACAGGTCTACTCCTCTTGTGGCCACACGACAGACTGGGCACTGAAGATGACACTGCTATAGTACCTTCAGCCTCTCCTCCAGTGTGCACACGTCGCTGCCTTGTTACAAAGCCGTGTCTTTCGCATTCTTTTGCATCACGTGTCCATCTTCTTTCTCCTCTGCCCGTTCCATCTCCAAGACTGGTCACTCTCTCCGCTGACCCCACCACTGCAGACATCACGAAGCCTTTTCCCAACGCTGCTCGACACACTGACTGACTCGCTTCCATGCCCTAATGTAGTGGAACACCTCAAAACTTCCCTCTCTTTTGCTTCTTTTCTTAGGTTCCTGAATCCCAGTTTAATTTTCCCTTTTCTTTTTTTTTTCTCCTAATACCTTTGATGACGACGCACTCAAAACTCGAGCGCTGGATGATCACATTGTCCCAACAAGGGGAACCATAGGTCATTGGTTCTGACCATATTCCAGGCACGTACCGTTAACCTGTCCCTCCTCCATCTCGGGTTCCACCTTACATCTAAAGTCTCCCGCTCAACAGAGAGAGATATCCTGAATTTATCTCTCAGCTGAACAGAGAAAGATACCCTGAATTTATCTCTCAGCTGAACAGAGAAAGATACTATGAATTTACGGAAAAGTTTCAATTGAACATAGAAAGATGCGATGAATATATCTTACTGTTTCATTTGGACTCAG
>NC_092224.1:81148649-81306149 GCF_036320965.1 Panulirus ornatus | reverse complement strand
ACTGATCCCTGGGGTACAGCACTTGTTACGTCTAACCATTCTAATGTTTGGCCAATCGTCACTGTTGCTTACTGAAAGTCTAAATGTTGATCATATCATAAACTATGCTGGTAGTCGATGATTAAGTAGTGATCTGCTGAATGATTAACCACACTCTCAGATGATGGTTCCCATAGGATTACGACAACAACAACAACAACAACAACAAAAGCTGACTAGGTGATAATTCCAGCCAGTTCTTTTTACCTTTTTGATGCAGTGGAAAACTACTTATTCTCTCTCTCTCTCTCTCTCTCTCTCTCTCTCTCTCTCTCTCTCTCTCTCTCTCTCTGTAGCAATGTAGCAAGCGTTTTATTCCAAAGAGCAATCGAGCGTTTAGCTATAACAGTTGTATCTTTCACTGTTTTCGGTTAAGACTTGTTAAGGCCTGCCATTGGTAGTATGCCGCAGAATCTTCCTATCTCATAGTAATGCGAATGGATCTGGATCATGAGCTGTATATTCACTGGCATACATAGGTGAACGAACATCACACTGAAGATCTTTCCCATGGGCTCATTATCTTGAACCAGGTTACAGCTTTCCACTATTGATGGACACGTTATTGACTGGGTAACGATTCTTTTGCTTTTTATATAACTATGAAATTTTTTAGGTTATATTTTGTAATTTATTTGGCAATGAATCCTTCATTTCGATGTTTACTTTGACGTGTGAGAAGTTTTAGTTTACGAAATTTACACACCGGTGACATGCCGTATAATGTTTCTTATAGTTCTCTCTAACTTTCTTATATGCTATTTTCTCAAGGCATCAGGAAGCTTTTCATTTCAATGTTTCATAGTTTTGGCTTAGTTCTGGTAAAATGACCGTTTGCTTTGCAGTATCAGAAACCTCTACTGCACCGAATGTCTTACTGAAGCTTTCCAAAGTTACTTCCATATTATTCTTATTGACAGTTTCATCTCTGCCTTTCTTATCTAGAGCAGCACGAAGACCACTGAAATTGGCAATGATCCCTCTGCAAGTGGATGAGCTCATTCTCTCCTTTAAAGTCGTACTGCAGAAGGCGTTCTCAGTGCTGCTCTGGAACAGCATTCCTGTAATTATAAAGTTGTGAGATTTGCTTCTAAAATGACAAAAAAAAATTCTCTCGGAACTCCTCCGACCTCTCGTTGAGTATGTCATTGATGCGAACGTGACGGACGACAGAAGTATCGCTGGTGACACCTTCACAGACGTTCTCTGCCGCGTGAGACATGTCGTTTACCCTCGTTACCTGGAAAGGAAGATCGTTTACGGCGGGAAGGGTTCCTGATGCAGAACACCTCAGTCTGACCTCAGATGATGGTAGCCATCAATCAGTCTACTAAGGTCAGTGTTCCTTGACCTCATCCAAAGCGTGATTAAGCGTGAGAACGTCACAGGTTTGAGGGGCTTCGCACCTCTCAATTCTGCGTCACACGGTCGGTCTATCTGACCGGTAGAAGAAGAGTTTATCTTGTGGTGCTTCACCACTCAACAGCGTTGCTCCCAAACATAGAGGCTTAATCCCTGACACACCCAGAAAGCTGGTTTATATATAGCGGCAGAGGTATAGCCATGAAAGAGATATTGTAAAGTTATAGCCACAAAGATATAAAGCCGTGTTGCTGCCATCAAGATATACCGGCAAAAATATAACTTCAAAAAGACACTTCCATAGTGGCGTTATCCATTCAGATCCCAGGTCTAGAAAACATAATGAATTGAATTGATTATAGGATGTATATTAAAATCATATATATATATATATATATATATATATATATATATATATATATATATATATATATATATTATCCCTGGGGATAGGGGATTAAGAATACTTCCCACGTATTCCCTGCGTGTCGTAGAAGGCGACTAAAAGGGGAGGGACCGGGGGGCTGGAAATTCTTCCCTCTCGTTTTTTTTTTTTTTTGATTTTCCAAAAGAAGGAACAGAGGGGGCCAGGTGAGGATATTCCAAAAAAAGGCCCAGTCCTCAGTTCTTAACGCTACCTCGCTAACGCGGGAAATGGCGAATAGTTTAAAAGAAAGAAAGATATATATATATATATATATATATATATATATAAAATGGGTATGTTTGAAGGAATAGTGGTACCAACAATGTTGTATGGTTGCGAGGCGTGGGCTATGGATAGAGATGTGCGCAGGAGGATGGATGTGCTGGAAATGAGATGTTTGAGGAAAATGTGTGGTGTGAGGTGGTTTGATCGAGTAAGTAACGTAAGGGTAAGAGAGATGTGTGGAAATAAAAAGAGCGTGGTTGAGAGAGCAGAAGAGGGTGTTTTGAAATGGTTTGGGCACATGGAGAGAATGAGTGAGGAAAGATTGACCAAGAGGATATATGTGTCGGAGGTGGAGGGAACGAGGAGAAGAGGGAGACCAAATTGGAGGTGGAAAGATGGAGTGAAAAAGATTTTGTGTGATCGGGGCCTGAACATGCAGGAGGGTGAAAGGAGGGCAAGGAATAGAGTGAATTGGAGCGATGTGGTATACAGGGGTTGACGTGCTGTCAGTGGATTGAATCAAGGCATGTGAAGCGTCTGGGGTAAACCATGGAAAGCTGTGTAGGTATGTATATTTGCGTGTGTGGACGTGTGTATGTACATGTGTATGGGGGGGGGGGTTGGGCCATTTCTTTCGTCTGTTTCCTTGCGCTACCTCGCAAACGCGGGAGACAGCGACAAAGTATAAAAAAAAAAAAAAAAAAAAATATATATATATATATATATATATATATATATATATATATATATATATATATATGTATACATATATATCTTTTTTCTTTCTTTTAAACTATTCGCCATTTCCCGCGTTAGCGAGGTAGCGTTAAGAACTGAGGACTGGGCCTTTTTTTGGAATATCCTCACCTGGCCCCCTCTGTTCCTTCTTTTGGAAAATCAAAAAAAAAAAAACGAGAGGGAAGAATTTCCAGCCCCCCGGTCCCTCCCCTTTTAGTCGCCTTCTACGACACGCAGGGAATACGTGGGAAGTATTCTTAATCCCCTATCCCCAGGGATAATATATATATATATATATATATATATATATATATATATATATATATATATATATATATATATATATATATGTATATATATATATACGTGTAATCCTGCACGTACGTATGTAATTGCTTCAGACACACGTACGATCTACATAATGGTCAAAATAGTTCCTCCGGGCAAGACCAGGTTATCCCGCAGGGGCAGATTGTGACCTGCACAGTGAGAGAGAGAGAGAGAGAGAGAGAGAGAGAGAGAGAGAGAGAGAGAGAGAGAGAGAGAGAGAGAGTTGCCTGTGAATTATACAACAGGGTAAGTAAAACAGTCGCTAGATCAATACAAGACAGGCCTTTGTGGCTGTGTTCACTGCGCCGCATTTACTTGTGCGCTGGGGAATGAGTTTCCCTCCCTCCCCGACACACACACACACACACACACACACACACACACACACACACGCTCGCCCCAGACCGTATGATGTTAATTTTGCTCCCCATCCGCCAGCGAACGAATGAAAATCAAGTCAAGATCTATATTTATAAAAGTATAAAGAATATATATATGGATGTGCTGGAAATGAGATGTTTGAGGACAATGTGTGGTGTGACGTGGTTTGATCGAGTAAGTAACGTAAGGGTAAGAGAGATGTGTGGAAATAAAAAGAGCGTGGTTGAGAGAGCAGAAGAGGGTGTTTTGAAATGGTTTGGGCACATGGAGAGAATGAGTGAGGAAAGATTGACCAAGAGGATATATGTGTCGGAGGTGGAGGGAACGAGGAGAAGAGGGAGACCAAATTGGAGGTGGAAAGATGGAGTGAAAAAGATTTTGTGTGATCGGGGCCTGAACATGCAGGAGGGTGAAAGGAGGGCAAGGAATAGAGTGAATTGGAGCGATGTGGTATACCGGGGTTGACGTGCTGTCAGTGGATTGAATCGGGGCATGTGAAGCGTCTGGGGTAAACCATGGAAAGCTGTGTAGGTATGTATATTTGCGTGTGTGGACGTATGTATATACATGTGTATGGGGGTGGGTTGGGCCATTTCTTTCGTCTGTTTCCTTGCGCTACCTCGCGAACGCGGGAGACAGCGACAAAGCAAAAAAAAAAAAAAAAAAAAAATATATATATATATATATATATATATATATATATATATATATATATATATATATATATATATATGCGCGCAGTCTCACGTTCCGACAATTTTCAAAAAGGATATTTGCGAAAGAAGTTTTGCTCTGAAGGAGAAGATATTTAAAGTCTCGTGGCGACGTTGGAAGTCTCCTCACCCCCTCCTCCTCCCCCCCCCCCAAAAAAAAAGAAACGCAGTTTTTCTTGTAGTCTTTATTTACCTTCGCCAAACTGTTACTTGGCGGTTATAAGAAAATATAAGAGGTTTAAAAAAAAGAAAAAAAAATGTATGTATATATATATATATATATATATATATATATATATATATATATATATATATATATATATATATATTTCGGGGGCGAAATTCGAGATTGTATTTTCGAGACGTGACGTATGTTTGTAAAGTGACCGGTTGTGATTGTTCCCGGGGTAATTAAAGATTGTGTTACGTCATCAACGACTGAGAAGCGTCGGTTATTACGTCTGAGGCCAACGGTTCCAGACAGACGTGTCGTAAATATCGAGAATACTCCGTTCAAATTACCATCGAGACGTAGCAAAGGTGATGTTGGTTAGTTCTCCTTAAATTAGGTTTACGTTACTGTCAGCGAGTTCAGCGATAGTAGTCATAACACTGAAGCTAGAGAGATGATAGCGAGAAAATGGCAGGGTAGACGTGTGATATTACAGGATGAACGTCGATAAGGGGAAAGTATAATGGCGTAGCAAACCTGCGTCAGGGAGGTTGGACGTCCCTGCCACAGCTCTGCAAGCCTGCGTCAGGGGGTTGGACGTCCCTGCCACACCTCTGCAAGCCTGCGTCAGGGGGTTGGACGTCCCTGCCACAACTCTTCAAGCCTGCGTCAGGGAGGTTGGACGTCCCTGCCACAGCTCTGCAAGCCTGCGTCAGTGCCACAACTCTGCATGCCTGCGTCAGGGGGTTGGACGTCCCTGCCACAGCTCTGCAAGCCTGCGTCAGGGAGGTGGGTGCTGGGGAATATTCTCTGCTAAAGGTGCATCTGGACCTCGGACGGAAGTGGCGTGCCTGCAGATGCTTTCAAGCCAGACACGCAGGCCTGTGTGGGAGGGATGAATGAATGTGTGTAAGGGGATGGATGTTTGCGGACACTGTTAGAGAGGAAAGAATCGGAGAGTTTGCTGTGTCGGATGGAGTGAAAAGAGTGTGGAATCAGGCCTTCGAGATGCTACAAGATGCAGTCTGAAAAGATGTTCGATTACAAGTGTTTCAGTGTAAGATTAATAGCTACGAACTTCAACTGTGAGAGGCTGGAAATGTCTGTAGTGGCTGCGTACACGCATTGTAATAATAGAGGAGAGGAAATGAAGGATTGCATGCGAAGTGAGCTTGAAGGAGGAGCAGTAGAGGATGTAGCTCCGGGTTAGAGACTGTGTGTGTGTGTGTGTGTGTGTGTGTGTGTGTGTGTGTGTAATGACTTGTATAGGTGAGTGAGGAGGAAAATGCAGGAGGAGGGAGTGATATGCAGGTATAGGTTTCCATGTGTCAATGACAAAAGGTGAGTGAATGTGAGGATTGTATGCAACAGCAGGCACGAATGTTGGAAATACATGTTTAAAAGCAAAGTCTCATAGGTGTAGATTGTACAGACACTGGCAAATCAGGATCAGGAGCAGTAAGTAATGTGCATGATGTCTGGGCTGGGAGGGAATTGGGAGGCAGTGTGTCCGATCGGATGGTTGTAATACGTAGGTTAGCCTATCTCCGTAACTGGTATTCGATTAGTCATACGAATGAAAAGAGAAATGAGGAGGTTGAGGGTGGAATAGCCGAAGACGACGACGACGGAGAGGAACATGAGAGAAGTTAGTTGGAAAACTTGAGAGGATTCGTGAAGAATACGTGTTGAGGCTGAGGTAATGCGGAGGAAGACTAAGAGTACGTCACTAGAGGGTGTTACTGAGGTGTGTGGTATGACACACACACCCTCCGTGGTGTAAAGATGCTGGCTGGCCTATCTGATCCGGCTGGCTGTCTCTACGCACGCCAAGGACGATGCCAGACGCACAAGCGCTAAACCCCCCCATACACCGTTGCCAATAATTCATCCATATCCTTGGCAGGTTAGAAATTGCCGGCCGCTAGGGGTGATATATTTTCGGGAAAATATTTCACAGTTGACGGGAAGGTTGTGCCCACAATATGGGAGGTTATGAAGAGGGGAAAATGGTGGGAGTGAGCGGTTGGAACCGCTGATCAATGCCTTCCCGCTTTTTCACGGTGTGGTGGCTAGAGAGAAATGTGGTAAGGAGGTAGGTGTGTGTGGTGGTCCGGATGGGAGGGTGTGGTGGTGGTGGTGGTGGTGAGGCAAGGTGTGGTAGCCCTCCGCAGGAGTGACCAGAAGAGGATCCGAAAGTGCCGAATCTGCTAGTTGGTTGTGAGATGTGAGGTACATCATGGAGGAATGAAGATCTACGAAAGTTAGTGAAGGAGGAAAAAACAAGTTTGAAGAAAGCGAAATCTGCGAGAAGTTAGTGATGAATGAAGAGTAAAGAGTAGAGAATAAAAGGCCTTAAAAAAACAGTCGAAAATACAGGATGTATCAGTAAAAGGAAAATAAATTAGAATCTCAAAAAGGAAAAAGAAATATAATTAGAATTAAACCAGTTTAACATAAAGGACAAAGTTTAGAACATCATACCTTAAAAAGTAATTGTTGAAAATGAAGATTGTATCATAAAAGTGTGAATAAACGAGGATCTCAAAAAAGAAAATAATGTGATTTAAACCCGAATAACAAGCTCTTGAGGGAGGGAGCTGAGCGAAAGGTGTGTGTAAGAGGTTCAGTTATAGTAGCCTGATCTGGGAGAAAAATATTGACAAAAGATGAACTTTATATAAGAGACAGAGACAAGAGATGATAGTGAGAGACCTGTCTCTTGGCACAGTAGGAATAGAAGTAAGGAGAAGAGAGAAATACGTATTTGGGAGAGGCAAACATTGCGAAGGAAGGACTAAATAGAAACGCTCTTTGAAATTGGAAACACTGACGGTTATAGATGTAGTAGCGAGCGAGATGGCGGAAACTGAAGTTGAAGCTGCCACCGAGTGGATCAGGAAAGTGTGCATGGAAGCGTGGGGGGAAAGTGGTCTGGTGTTTGATGACTCGACAAAGGCATTAAATAGAAAATGGGAAGAAAATGGGATGAAAAGCGAGTCTACACATAGGAGAGGTTTCAGCCTCCTGAATGGCAAGGTGTATTGGTGGTGTTGTGAGTTATCGTGTGTACATCCCTCTAACATCCACACATTTCGTCCCCTAAACATACACATTTCCTGGACTCGTACAGAAGATGTGTATATATCCATACAGAACGTAAGATGAAGAGGGTGAATGTAAACTTAGCCTTGTAAGACCCATGGAGGGGCTGCTGCCTCGGATGCCTGCTGGTGTGATAATGGACAGTGTTGTTTTCTTGCAAGTCTTATTATGTCCTTTTTTCTATCATACATAATGATGGAGTAATCATCATTTTCCTTTTATGCCATTATTGATAGAATGATTCAAAGATTGCCTTTGTTAATAGTTTTATCAGTGATATATATTGATAGAATGATTCATAAATTGCCTTTGTTAATAGCTTTATCAGTAATATATATTTATCCTGGGAAGTGTAGTGTCAGTCTTCAATGCGAGGATCTGTGTGGGCGTTGCTCAGGTGGAGAAGATTGTGTAATGTGGATCAGTAAACCTCCTTGTCACTGATGATCAGCGAGGGCTTGGGGAGGGTAGAGGATGTGTGTAAACCGGAGATTTGCTCGCTTGCAAGTCGTGCAAAAGGCTTTGAAAGAAAACGAGGACTGTGGTAACTAATGTGGTAATGTTCATCACTATAGGAAATTCTGGCCCAGTAAGGTGTATATGGAGGACTTAGATGTTGGTAAGAGTTATTATGATGGAAGTAATGCATGTGTGAGATCAAGTAGTGGCAGGAACAAGTGGTTTGAAGCCGATGGAGGAATTCCTCAAGGCTGTGTGATGTCGCCATGGTTGTTTAATTTTTCTTTGCTTTTGGGACATTGCGTGAGTTGAGAGCAAGGTGGAGTGACTGTGGTGTGGAGCTTACCCATGGAGAAACTGAGGAGGAGTTGCCACAGTTGCTGTAAGCAGATGATGCTGTGTTGTTAGGTGTATAACGGGAAGAGCTGAATAGAACAGTGAGCCGGCTCGACACTGTATGTACGTATGTATGTATATATGTATGTATGTATGTATGTTATATGTATGTATGTATGTATGATATATATATATATGTGTGTGTGTGTGTGTGTGTGTGTGTGTGTGTATGAGGATAAGGATGTTGAGAGTTTAGGGGAATAAAAGATAGACGGAAGTGTATGAGAGGAATGGGAGATCGGAGCGCCAGATCAGGTTGCCCGGGGAAGATCCGGAAGTTGTGGATAAGTCTGAATATTTGGGGCGTAAAGTTTAGTAAGGACGAAGTTGTAAACAGACTCGTGTCGGAGTAGGGGTGTACCGAGAGATCTTGTGAATGGGAATGAGTTTATATGTGGAGAGTGTATGAGATGGTTATATGAAAGGAGCCCCTTGTCCCAGCGGAGATGTATGGCTAGGAAACCTTAATGTATATAGAACAGGATAGCTCGAAAGAAAGAGGAAATGAGACAGATAACTTGCTTAGTACAGTTGAATCAGCAGAAAAGACAGAATGAAGATGAGAATGTTTTGCGGTGTGATGTCATGAGAAAAGGCAGCAGAATAAAAGTCTTTTACGACGGTGTGAGATGGGAGGGAGAGAGAGGTGAGGTATGGAGCTGACGGAAGAGATAGAGAGAGTTAGGGAGACCATGGAAGAGATGGAGAGATGCAGTGAGAGAACTGATCACAGTCTGGGGATGTTTTCGATAGATGTATTAAAGGAATCATTGAATTGATGAATATGTTAAAGGAATGACTGGGGTTTGGATGCAGTGGAGGGATATTGTGTATGGATAGAATGTGAATGGATGACTTGGTCTAACCTGACGGGTCCAGTTTAGTTCACATATTGGAAAGTCAAAAAGCACTTGTATTCAGTGTGGGAGCTCATTTTCCGCTTTTAAGACACGGGTTGAGGATGTGTGTGTGTGTGTGTGTGTGTGGGTGATACTGGGAGGCTGTACATGTACCTGACCATCCATGGCAGGAGGGAATACAGTAGTAAAGAGAGAGAGAGAGAGAGAGAGAGAGAGAGAGAGAGAGAGAGAGAGAGAGAGAGAGAGACGAAGGATAAACTAAGGATATTAGGGGTTACGGCTCAGCCCTGAACGCTGAGGGGTAACCTGGGGGACCAACCTTTACCGGACCCCTGATGTGTGGGCGGCAGTCCGAGTGTTACCAAACTCGGCGACTGGTAACCCCCTCAGCAGAGGGTCGGGGGTGTGGGCTGGTGGTGACCAGTGTTGCCAGACCTGGGCTGCTGTTGACCCACCCCCCACCATGAGGGCGGGGAGGTGGGGGAAGAGAAGAAGGAGACTGGAGAATACCAAATGTTTGTTTCCTGTGATGAAATCATTAAGATGGCACAGATAATAACACATCGTCTTTGATGATAAGCGCGTTTGATATTTTAAGTCAAACAACGAAATGCTGAACTTCCGTATGTGTGTGTGTGAGTGTGAGTGTATGTGCTAGAGAGAGAGAGAGAGAGAGAGAGAGAGAGAGAGAGAGAGAGAGAGAGAGAGGCTGTCACTGCTCACGAGTTGTCTTGTTAAAGGTCAGCAGAATATGGCCTCCTAGGGAAGGGACTTCTCATGATTCCAGTTGTAGTGAGGGTGACCACCAGGTGCTCCGGCAACATGGACGACAAGAATTACCTCCGCCCAGGTGCTGGGGAAGAGCCTGACCCCCACGAGATACTCTCCAGGTATCTCTCGTGCGTCGCAAACAAAAAAAGGCTTCGAAATGGGGCAGGGAGTTTAAGCCCTCCCTACCTTTGTATTTTATTTTTCTAACGTTTGAAAAATGAGAACAGAAGAGGTAGGCAGGTGAGGCGTGCTCCTCGTAGGCTCAGGTTAGGTTAGGTTTCTGTAAGTGCGTGGATGTGACCAGGATGAGAAGAAGCGAGAGTCAAGTAGTAGTATGTTTGGAGAGAGGAACCTGAATGCTCTGTGTCTTGAGTGTGACTAAGCTCGGGAGGGGAAGGGAAAAGATGGGTTGAAATGTCGTAGGTGTGCAATCTATGGTTAGAGTAAAGGCGAGAGCAAATAAGGGGGAGGTCTTGAATTGTGTAAGGAAGGTAGATGTAGACCGATGAGGGGAAAAAAAAGTAGATTACGAAATGTGGGTGATTGCTAATGCTTAAACGCCTGGTAGCGAAAGAAGTAAAGAAGAGAGGTGGGTGTTTTTGGAAGGAGGTGAGTGAGTGAGTTAGCAATTTAGGTGCAAGGGATCGAGTACTAGCGGTACGAGATTTGAATGCAAGGATGGTCATTGTGGTGGATAAGGGTGTATCTGGGGGCATAGGGGACCCGATATGAATAAAGATGGTGAAAGGATTCTTGAGAGGTGTGCTGAGAAGGACTGAGATTGGAAATACCTGGCGCCGAGCAGTCGAAGCATCTTTCACTCCATCCTTCCACCTCTTCCTTGATTCCCTCTTCTTCTTCCGTCACATCCGACATCTGTGCCATTTTGGTCACCCTAATCTCACTCATCCTGTCCATATGTCCAAACCATTTCAGTAAATACTTTTCAGCTCTCTCATACATGCTCTTAATCAAGTAACCCTTCCTACACCACGTTTTCTCCTCGGACATATCATTTTCAGCACATCCACTTTCTGTTGCACGTTTTCTTATCAACGCCTCGCACTCATAAAACATCGTCGGGGTTACTTATCCGTTACACATATCCCTCTTTGCCCTCAAAGACTGTGGAGGCTCTTTCCCCACTCTCCTCAGCGCACCAGGATCTTAACCCCACTCACACACCGTGTGGATAACTTCAGCTGCATTGGGTCCATTCGCTGCAGTATCCACCTCCAGGTATCTGAAACACTCCACTTTCTTCACATTGTCTCCATTCAAACTCATCCTCCAACCGACCTGTCTCTCTCTCTCTCTCTCTCTCTCTCTCTCTCTCTCTCTCTCTCTCTCTCTCTCTCTCTCTCCCCTGCCAAATTTAATATCCTTACTTTTATTCACTTTAAATCTTAGCTTTTTTCCTTTCGCGATCTCCCAAACTTCTTCAGTTTTTCACTCAAATCTTTCTCCAGAGCCGTGTCATAAGCAAATAGCCTCTAACTTGTCTCCCAGAACTCCTCCTACCTGGCAAAGACTGCTGACCTGCCCCCCCCCCCCTTTTTTTTTTTCTCCCTCTCTCTCTCTGATACCCGTGCATTCATCTTGCCATTCACCCCATCTACATACAAATTAAACAGCCACAGTAAAGTCATTCATCCTCGTCTTTCCCTGTTCGATTACACAACACTTTGTTGCTGAAAACCCATCTCGCTTATGTTAACTTTCTCTCCACACCATATATTCGCAACACCTTCCACAAAGCATTTCTATCATCCTTATCATACGCTTTATTTCAGATTCATAAACGCTACACAGACTCTTCTGTTTATCCAAGTATCTATCACAGACAATCTTCAGACCAAACGCTTGATCCACACATCCTCTACGTCTCCTGAAGCCACACTGTTCCTCTCCAATCTCATGCTCTGTGCTTTCCATCATCCTCTTAATCACAATTCTCCCATAAACCTTACCAAGTAGACACAACAAACTTATACATTTGTGATAAGAGCATTCACAATTGTCCCAGTTGCCTTGTTGCAATGGCATTCATTATAAAGGCAATCTGTCAGTCCTCAGGCAACACACTATGAGCTGTGCATACATTAAGCATCGTAACTAACGAGTCGACAACACCGTCACTTCCTTGAAATCTGACTGCTGTCCGATCCACTCCAGCCACCTTGCCACACTTCCTCTTGCCCTGGGCTGTCATTTGCTCTTCTCTTTTCGTCAAACCGCTTGCCATGACTCTCCCACTTCGCATGTTTCCACGACTCAAACACCTCACATCCGCCACCTTATCGTCTTACGAATTCAACAGTCCTTCAGAATAATCACTCAATCCTTGATTCACCTCTTCCTTGTCCTTGCCCGTTTTCAGTTTTCCATCTTCTCACGACACTGTTGCTCCCATTTGTTCTCTTGTCCTCTTCACACTGTTCACTACCTTCCTAAGAAATTTTTTTTCTCCTTGAAATTTGTTTACCTCTCTTGCGCCACTTCTGATTACCCCTATTTTTTTTTTTTTTAATCCCCTGCACATTTCTCTTGCCGCTTTATCTTGTACATCATCCAATCGCTCTCACTTCCTTCCTGCATGTAAAGCTCTTACAACTCTCTCTGTTCTCTTTCACCTTTACTTCAGCCCACCACTCACTACTCTTTCTTTTATACCTACCTCCCGCCTGCCGCGCACTACGTACTTCTCTCGTACATTTAAGCACTGCTTCCCAAAATAACTCCTGTTCCTCTTTCACTCCCTTATTTTCGTTTACCCTCAACTTTTTCCATCCTTCATCCAGTCTTTCCTGGTCTCTCCTCCCACAAGCCTCTTTCCCAGCTCACTTACTTTCGCCAACATCTTCCTCACCTATATAATTTCCTTTTCCTCAAGCCTTTACAAACTTTCACCCTCCCCTCTACTAGATAATGATGAGACATCCCACAACCTGCTACTCTACATCGAAAGTGTTTTTAGCACGCATATAAATCAGAACGTAATCCAATAAAGTCCACCAAACATCAGCTCCACTCACTCACGTATACGTCCATCTTTTTAAACCTGGTATTTCCAATCACTAGTCCTTTTCCAGCGCACAGCTCCACAAGCAGTACGTCATTTTCATGCACAACACTAGGCACTTCATGCCCCTCCGGTTATACCCGGATTTGCCAAATCACCCATCAATAATTACCGACCCTTCGCATCAGAATTATTGATGCACTCACTTATATTCCTGGAACACTTGCCTCTCTTCCTTCACTCCTTTCGTACCAGTTGCATAAACGCGAACAAAACTTACCTTTTGTTGTCCACTTTTATTTTCATCTACAACAGTCTGGGGCTCAGCACTTTACTCTCTTTCACACATTCCTACACCTCCTTCTTCAGAAGATGTACCTCTTCCTTTGATCTTCTCCTCACACTCATCATTAGGACATTTCGAAACCATTCTTCCTCCTTCCCCTTGAGCTTCGTTTCACTTAGAGCCAGAACAGCCAGATCCCTCTCTCCAAACGCACAACTTATCTCTCCCTTCTTTTCACCTTGATTACATCCACGCACATTCAAACACCCCAGCCTGAGCTTACGAAGAGGATTAGCACTCCTGTCTTGGCTCCTTCTGTATAATGATATTTGTGTGTGTGTGTGTGTGTGTGTGTGTGTGTGTGTGTGTGTGTGTGTGTGTAAGGAAACTCTCACACTCGTAAGAGAGAACGTGGTTTCCCTCTAATCTTTCCTCTATTCCACCCTGATACATCACGTCACTGACACTCCTTTGCTGAGCGTGAGATCGAGTCATCTTGTGCAGCGTCCAAACGGGTGATTATCTTGCCCCTTCTCTGTTCATGCCCAGCTTCCAGGGCAATCTTAGACAACTTGCCATATGATTTAGACGTTTGGTTCGTGGACGAAATAATTTTCCTTCTAATCTCGCTCTTTTGAGGGACATGGACTATCAAGCGACCTCTCTCTCTCTCTCTCTCTCTCTCTCTCTCTCTCTCTCTCTCTCTCTCTCTCTCTCTCTCTCTCTCTCTCCCTTTTTCCACCCTTTCCAGATGTGGGATAATCACTTCCATCCAGGAAATTGCCGACAACTTATCTCCAGCACTGCCGAGAGACCCGACTATTAACGCTAAAGACTGCATTTTCCTAGGTGCACCCCTGGGCCCCAGGACCATTGATGCTATTTTGGAGGATATGTTGGAGGATCTGGAAAGGCTGGAAGATAAGAGCACCGCCTTAGATGTCCACAACGCCCTCGTCCTCCTCAAGTAATTATCCTTACCGAGATGAACGTGCTTCCTGAGGGCGTCACCCTCCTGCAGCAGCGACACTCACACTGGTGATAGATTCTGGAAACACGGCAGATAATTGAAGAAGATGTATCAAAAGGCCTCTTAGACGGTCATAGATTTAGGAAATACGGCGAATAACTGAAGTAGATGCATCAAAAAGCCTATCAGACGGTCATAGATTCAGGAAATACGGCAGATAACTGAAGTAGTTGCATCAAAAGGCCTTAAACGCTCCTGAGACGACGTCACTTACAAGGAACACTCCCTAAGGTGGTATCGAGATCTGACCTGAACCCTAGATCACCATTCCAGCCTTGCAATCATCCAATGACCGCTGGTGTCCGCAGACGAACGTTATCCATGCATACATCTCTGCACCCGTCGCTTGGGACACAGCCATACGGGTAGATCGACCAGTCCTTGATGTCCCCCTTTTGTCGACCCACAGATGAAACACCTGCGGCAGACTCGGTGAGGAGAGGTCGGCCTCAGCGACGTAGGGAACCCCAGCAATGAAGGGAGTTCCACCTGAAGGTATAATGTCTCCTCCTCCAGGAAGACTTCCTACTTAGTATTCTAAACTCATCCCTCGGCCCTCGGCTTAACCCACACGTGCTTCGTGTTGGTACGGGCCATGGCCCTTAGTCGCCCTCTACCCTCCGCTGATTGCCAGTGTATCTGCAGGAGGGAAGTGGCCAATCAGCACGGGCCAGACATGCTCTGAGTGGCGAGAGCTCCGTCGAACAGTACATCAGGCATAATGAGGTTAACGACATCATTTCAAGAAGTCTTGCCTCTGCTGACTGTTCAATTAAAAGAGAGCGTACCCGGCTTCTCAGAGGCGCGAGAGAAGAGGCAAGCACCCTGATGGTGTACCGTCGTACTGCCTGGAGGAGGCGCAAGCAAGCAGAGGATCATAAAACCTTGCTGGTGCTTCAGACTTGCGGGGAACAGTCAATCAGTACGACGTAGCGACTTGGAGTCACTGATTTCCTTTTCGTTACGTTTAGTTTGGAGACGCTGGGGTCTTGACTGGTGGAAGAATGATCTCAACTTTCTTGTTGACCTCGGCTCCCGCCTCGTCGAGTCAACGAGGGAGGAGAGAGCAACCAACTTTCTATCTCAGCGACGCAACAAAAGCCATTTTGCAGTGATGGTTCTCGTCCGCTCAACACCTGATGAGGGAAAACATAAAGACATATACTGTAATCCCATAATGTTAACACTGTATCAGTGCTCTCGATTTTTCTAAATAGATTGCGCCTTGAAATTGAAAAGAAGGTGAGAAGAGGATATATATATATATATATATATATATTATATATATATATATATATATATATATATATATATATATATATATATATGTAAAGACAGAGAGAGATAATTTATTATCTATTGTTTTCCGTTTTAGCAGTGTAGCATCAGGAAAAGACAAAACACAACGGCCTCACCTGTTCAATCCACTCTCTCGCTGTCATGTTTAATGCACCGAAACAATCAGAGCCTGTCATCCACAGCCATGCCCCACAGCCAGCACGTCATCCCTCGTCTACCACATCCCTCCATTTTCCTGTGTCCCATTCGTGCCTCTTAACCTCCCTAATGTTCAGGCACCTCAATGCCTCTGTCGTTCTATCTTTCCATCTCCTCCTCGGTCTTCCAGTACCTTTCACTCCTTCCATATCCTGCCGCCTAGATCATCTTCGTCAGTATTTCTTCACTCATCCTCTCCATACGTCAGAACCATTCTGCAGACCCTAGTCAGCTCTCCCGATCAGACAGACTGCGCCTACTACCACATAATGCCACACGTCATTCTCTTACGCTGTCATTGCTCACATGATCAACCTTTCTTACACCACATGATGTCCTCAGGCATTTCTCTTCCAGCACGTCCACCTTCTTTCCTTTTTTTTTTTTTTTTAAGATCCCGAGACTTGCTTGCGTATGGCAACATCGGGACGACTTTCCCTTCAGGCATACCCATCTTTTCCCTGACAAACGATGAATTCTCCTTGCACACACACACACACACACACACACACACCTCAATGCACACAGGAACTTTCTTCCCCATTTTCACGCCCTGTTATGACCCACTTTAACTCCTATGGTTCCATCCACTGACATGGCATCTCCACTCCATTCAGGTTTCCCCACTTCAAATTCACGCTCATCCTATCCTGCCTCGCTACCCTGTTACTCCTCATGACCTTACTTTTACTCACATTGGCTGTCATCCTTCTTTCACACGCTCTCCCAAAATCTGAAACCATCTTCTACAGTTTCTCTCTCTCTCGAGTTAGAACTGCGTCATTTACAAAGTAACGTGTTCGCTGTTTTCCGCGTTAGCGAGGTAGCGCTAGTAACAAACGAAGAAATAGCCTCATTCGCTCACATCCATCCTTCATGCTGTTATATATATATATATATATATATATATATATATATATATATATATATATATATATATATATATATATATATATTTATGAGCCCACGGGGAAATGGAATACGATATGTTCCCAAATGCACTTTCGTGTAATGATCACATCATCAGGGGAGATGCAAGAGAGAAATATAACAGTCGGTTGATATACAACGAAGAGACGTAGCTAGGACGCCATTTGGTTTACCAAACAAATGGCGAGATTTCAGGATCTGTAAGACCGTAGTGTAGTGGACTGACTATCTGTAAGTTGAGGAGTATAGAGCCAACTTTCGAGCATAGGAGAGGGAATTGGAGGGTTTTAGATTCGACTCCACCAAGCAGTTCTGTGGCGCTAGAACCTCCTTAGATATGATAGTAGTACTCCATAAGAGGATGGATCTGCTCTTCGTATAATGAAAACAACTCCTCGGAATTTTCGGCATCTGTAAAAGGTCTCCCATTTTCCTAAGAGGCAGACGTGGCTATTTTCTTTAATTTCAAGGTTTCCTAGATAGACTAGAGGCTGCAGTCGTACCAGGTTATCTTTAATGCGTTATGTAATCAAGTTACGCAACCATTAGGTGAGATGGGGAGTCTTGTAAGCAGGTTTATAAAGAAAGAGAATGAGAGAGAAGTGTGGCATAAGACGCGCCAGACGTTAACATGGTTACTTCTGCCTCAACGGGGGCAGATCCTGTCGTCCGGATCTGAGGTTATTAGATGAAGATGTGCCGAGACGGAGACAGAAGGAGAAAAGACGGACCAGTCTTAAAAGAAGTGGAAATACGCTATGTTGAGACGTCACTGTGCGAGTGATTTTTTGTGTGTCAGAGAGAGAGAGAGAGAGAGAGAGAGTAAAGTTATTTTCACAGGTTCGTTACAGCTACAAAATCATTGATTAACTGTGATAAGGAATGTTTGTTATCAAATGCTCCATGATACGAACGGAAGATAACGGTCAGTACGTGCATACACGATCTTCCTGTACTAATTCATTTAGATATACACGGAAACATTATATATCTCCTAAAAATCAGAAATACGATACTTTATCTGGTGGTGATAAAAACAGCAATCGGTACACCCCACCTAAAAAAAATTATATTCATATCTTTAGAATATGATACAAAGATTACTGTATTCTTGGGTTATAGGATTTGATACAACAGATTACTGTATTCTTGGGTTATAGAATATGATACAAAGATTACTGTATTCTTGGGTTATAGGATTTGATACAACAGATTACTGTATTCTTGGGTTATAGAATATGATACAAAGATTACTGTATTCTTCGGTTATAGCATTTGATACAACAGATTTCTGTATTCGTGGGTTTTCATACTCGTTTAGATTGCCTTATGTAATTAATGACAAGTAAATCTTTTTTAACGAGTCATTTATGATAACCAAAAGTCGTTTCTTTGGTTAGTGATGATGATGATGATGATGATGATGATGAGGCACACAATGAATGTTAGATTTCATGAGCCGATGTCATGGCCGTTGCACACGACATCTACGCCAGGAGGAGGACATTAAAGAGAGAGAGAGAGAGAGAGAGAGAGAGAGAGAGAGAGAGAGAGAGAGAGAGAGAGAGCGTGGTGGAAAGGTCGCACGGTCGCCCATCATCCCTGGCGGGTGGCTGATGGCCAGGAAGGTCCACCTCCCACCCCCGCTCGACCTGTGAGAGAGACAGACCTTCATCATCATCATCATGCGCAGTTCAGTTGTTTGAAATTTCCCCAGATTTGTTGGCACTCCGGCCTAGCCTGAGGGAGATAAGATATAAGGGAATGCTCGTATAAGATATAAGGGAATGCTAGTATAAGATATAAGGGCAATGCTAGTATAAGATATAAGGGAATGGTAGTATAAGATATAAGGCAATGCTAGTATAAGATATAAGGGAATGGTAGTATAAGATATAAGGCAATGCTAGTATAAGATATAAGGGAATGGTAGTATAAGATATAAGGCAATGCTAGTATAAGATATAAGGGAATGGTAGTATAAGGGGATGCTAGTATAAGATATAAGGGAATGCTAGTATAAGATATAAGGGAATGCTAGTATAAGATATAAGGGAATGGTAGTATAAGATATAAGGCAATGCTAGTATAAGATATAAGGGAATGCTCGTATAAGATATAAGGCAATGCTAGTATAAGATATAAGGGAATGCTCGTATAAGATATAAGGCAATGCTAGTATAAGATATAAGGCAATGCTAGTATAAGATATAAGGGAATGCTCGTATAAGATATAAGGGAATGCTCGTATAAGATATAAGGGAATGCTCGTATAAGATATAAGGGAATGCTCGTATAAGATATAAGGGAATGCTCGTATAAGATATAAGGGAATGCTCGTATAAGATATAAGGGAATGCTCGTATAAGATATAAGGCAATGCTAGTATAAGATATAAGGCAATGCTAGTATAAGATATAAGGCAATGCTAGTATAAGATATAAGGGAATGCTCGTATAAGATATAAGGGAATGGTAGTATAAGGGGATGCTAGTATAAGATATAAGGGAATGCTAGTATAAGATATAAGAGAATGCTCGTATAAGATATAAGGCAATGCTAGTATAAGATATAAGGCAATGCTAGTATAAGATATAAGGGAATGCTCGTATAAGATATAAGGGAATGCTCGTATAAGATATAAGGCAATGCTAGTATAAGATATAAGGCAATGCTAGTATAAGATATAAGGGAATGGTAGTATAAGATATAAGGGAATGCTCGTATAAGATATAAGGGAATGCTCGTATAAGATATAAGGGAATGCTCGTATAAGATATAAGGGAATGCTCGTATAAGATATAAGGGAATGCTCGTATAAGATATAAGGCAATGCTAGTATAAGATATAAGGCAATGCTAGTATAAGATATAAGGGAATGCTCGTATAAGATATAAGGGAATGCTCGTATAAGATATAAGGGAATGCTCGTATAAGATATAAGGGAATGGTAGTATAAGATATAAGGGAATGCTCGTATAAGATATAAGGCAATGCTAGTATAAGATATAAGGGAATGCTCGTATAAGATATAAGGGAATGGTAGTATAAGATATAAGGGAATGCTCGTATAAGATATAAGGGAATGGTAGTATAAGGGGATGCTAGTATAAGATATAAGGGAATGCTCGTATAAGATATAAGGGAATGGTAGTATAAGATATAAGGCAATGCTAGTATAAGATATAAGGGAATGGTAGTATAAGGGGATGCTAGTATAAGATATAAGGGAATGGTAGTATAAGATATAAGGCAATGCTAGTATAAGATATAAGGGAATGCTAGTATAAGATATAAGGCAATGCTAGTATAAGATATAAGGGAATGGTAGTATAAGATATAAGGCAATGCTAGTATAAGATATAAGGCAATGCTAGTATAAGATATAAGGGAATGGTAGTATAAGGGGATGCTAGTATAAGATATAAGGGAATGCTCGTATAAGATATAAGGCAATGCTAGTATAAGATATAAGGGAATGCTCGTATAAGATATAAGGGAATGGTAGTATAAGGGGATGCTAGTATAAGATATAAGGGAATGCTCGTATAAGATATAAGGCAATGCTAGTATAAGATATAAGGGAATGCTCGTATAAGATATAAGGGAATGCTCGTATAAGATATAAGGGAATGGTAGTATAAGATATAAGGGAATGGTAGTATAAGATATAAGGGAATGGTAGTATAAGATATAAGGGAATGGTAGTATAAGATATAAGGCAATGCTAGTATAAGATATAAGGCAATGCTAGTATAAGATATAAGGGAATGGTAGTATAAGATATAAGGGAATGGTAGTATAAGATATAAGGGAATGGTAGTATAAGATATAAGGGAATGGTAGTATAAGATATAAGGCAATGCTAGTATAAGATATAAGGGAATGGTAGTATAAGATATAAGGGAATGCTCGTATAAGATATAAGGCAATGCTAGTATAAGATATAAGGGAATGGTAGTATAAGATATAAGGCAATGCTAGTATAAGATATAAGGGAATGGTAGTATAAGATATAAGGGAATGCTCGTATAAGATATAAGGGAATGCTCGTATAAGATATAAGGGAATGGTAGTATAAGATATAAGGGAATGCTCGTATAAGATATAAGGCAATGCTAGTATAAGATATAAGGGAATGGTAGTATAAGATATAAGGGAATGGTAGTATAAGATATAAGGCAATGCTAGTATAAGATATAAGGGAATGCTCGTATAAGATATAAGGGAATGCTCGTATAAGATATAAGGCAATGCTAGTATAAGATATAAGGCAATGCTAGTATAAGATATAAGGGAATGGTAGTATAAGATATAAGGGAATGCTCGTATAAGATATAAGGCAATGCTAGTATAAGATATAAGGGAATGCTCGTATAAGATATAAGGCAATGCTAGTATAAGATATAAGGGAATGCTCGTATAAGATATAAGGGAATGCTCGTATAAGATATAAGGGAATGCTCGTATAAGATATAAGGCAATGCTAGTATAAGATATAAGGGAATGCTCGTATAAGATATAAGGCAATGCTAGTATAAGATATAAGGCAATGCTAGTATAAGATATAAGGGAATGCTCGTATAAGATATAAGGCAATGCTAGTATAAGATATAAGGCAATGCTAGTATAAGATATAAGGCAATGCTAGTATAAGATATAAGGCAATGCTAGTATAAGATATAAGGCAATGCTAGTATAAGATATAAGGCAATGCTAGTATAAGATATAAGGCAATGCTAGTATAAGATATAAGGCAATGCTAGTATAAGATATAAGGCAATGCTAGTATAAGATATAAGGCAATGCTAGTATAAGATATAAGGCAATGCTAGTATAAGATATAAGGCAATGCTAGTATAAGATATAAGGCAATGCTAGTATAAGATATAAGGCAATGCTAGTATAAGATATAAGGCAATGCTAGTATAAGATATAAGGCAATGCTAGTATAAGATATAAGGCAATGCTAGTATAAGATATAAGGCAATGCTAGTATAAGATATAAGGCAATGCTAGTATAAGATATAAGGCAATGCTAGTATAAGATATAAGGCAATGCTAGTATAAGATATAAGGGAATGCTCGTATAAGATATAAGGCAATGCTAGTATAAGATATAAGGGAATGCTCGTATAAGATATAAGGGAATGGTAGTATAAGATATAAGGGAATGGTAGTATAAGATATAAGGGAATGCTCGTATAAGATATAAGGGAATGGTAGTATAAGATATAAGGGAATGCTCGTATAAGATATAAGGCAATGCTAGTATAAGATATAAGGCAATGCTAGTATAAGATATAAGGCAATGCTAGTATAAGATATAAGGGAATGCTCGTATAAGATATAAGGGAATGCTCGTATAAGATATAAGGCAATGCTAGTATAAGATATAAGGCAATGCTAGTATAAGATATAAGGCAATGCTAGTATAAGATATAAGGGAATGGTAGTATAAGATATAAGGGAATGGTAGTATAAGATATAAGGCAATGCTAGTATAAGATATAAGGGAATGGTAGTATAAGGGGATGCTAGTATAAGATATAAGGGAATGCCTGGGGGCAATATTAGGTGTTAAGAAGGTTGATCGTACAAGGAATAGCAGTAACGAGAGAAGTGATGTAGTAGTGAGCAGTGCATGTTTGAGAGAGACCACTTAATAGGACAGAGTCGTATTCGATTTCTTTCACAAAGATCTGCAACTCCTCACTCGTGGCTTGATCGCTTTTGCTCTGATGTTTGTAGCACATCAGGAACAGAGCATATCGGGGCAGTAAATTTCCCATTCTTTTTCTTCAATAGAAACATCTCCAGCAACTTCTGTAAACCAACCTTGTTCTTCTCTTTCACAATGATGGTTGGCCAGTCTCTAGGTGGATGATTCACTTATAAAGACGCCCTTTTTAACAACGTATTTTCCTCTTAACTCCTCTCTGGATGGTTCCATTTCTACTCCTCCCTCTCCATCACCACCTCGTCCTACTAAACCTATGTCCCATCTTATGTTTTCTCAGCACAAGATCTCCCGAGCTCGCACACGGCGACAAGTGGACGAGCTGTATGGACCAGAGGGTATGCCTCATCATGTCCGAAATGTATCTCTGAACTAGTCCGATCCTTGACCATTGATTTCGTCGCTGCATAACACCCTAAACCTCCCCCTTTCGGTAGCATGCCTTGGTGCAGCCCAGCCATACAAAAAGGAGACTGTGTTTCGAGTTTCTCAACGTCTTACGCCGTGCAAAAAGGTCTCTTGGTGACCCCTTCTTTCCTATGTGACTCACCATATCGTCTCACAGCATCGTTGACTTCTGCTTCACTGGCACGGGTTCGATCACCGGCATACGGCGAGTTAGATGGCACACAGATCACCCAGCTGTTCATCCTTCCTCTGGTCAGTGGATTGATGGGAACCAACTTCAGGTGGCGCGGGGCACCACAGCTGTGCCAGGCCTGGCCAGTCGACGACAGCTTGTAGCTCGTCTCCAGAGTTTCCGCCCCTCAGGGTGTGTGTGTGTGTGTGTGTGTGTGTGTGTGTCCCCCCAGGGGCCTGGGAGATCGATGCACTGAGGAGAAAAGGAAGAAACCCGGTAATGAGTAATCAAATGCACATCGTGACTCACACCGCCTCACACCTTTCTTCATACACGGCGGAAATTATAGTTTTCCTTCCTGTCTGGCTCTCCTCCTCCTCCTCCTCCTCCTCCTCCTCTCCCTAACCAACCTCTCCCTCATCCCCTCCCCAGACTAACTTGGGCCGAGGTTTCATTTAACTTTTCAACCACGGAATTTCTCTTTGCTGAGTGGGCCAAGTTGCTGGCCAGGGATGTAAGGTGAAAAGTTGGATTCATTAAGGTTGTAATACGACCCCACCCCCCCTTCCCCCCTATTTACCCTCCTCTCTCAATCTGTTATGGTTAATACGGCTACATCCCTCCCGAGCCTTGGAGGGCGATGTAACGTATCATATTTGAAGAGGCGATACTCCCCACGTTCCCTCTGGTTCACGGTATCCAACGAGACGGATCAAAGTTACGCCTCACAGAAAGAAGGGGTTTTTGGTTCTTGTTTACTCTCATTCCATTCACAAGGGGGTAAACCTATCGTAGTTAAGGGGACACAACCAACGTCTGATAAGGGTAAGAATTACTGCATATAAGGGTAAACATTTCCGTATGTTTCGGGTAAAATGGACAAGTTAGATACACAGTGGTAGACCATATGGGCTGGCTCAGTTGGCTATCGTACCGTGAAGGTTGAAGTTATCGTACGTACAGTTTTGAGTTATCGTATGTGTAAAGTGAAAGTTATCGTGTGACGTCAGACAGAATGTACATACGCTAATTTTTGTACCTAAAACTTAGCCAAGCGGAGTAGCTCACTGGATAGTCATTTCAATGGCCTAGGTTCCAGTCCCGCTCGCCCACTGGTGATTGTTTTCATCTATTACATGTAGAAAATACATGCTAATATATATATTCCATGACTGATAATTTGACCCAAAAATATTTCAGTTGTAAAATTTGTGATAGTCTGTATTGACTTAAACCAACCGTTCAAAAGGTTTCGAACATTTTCCAGATGCCATAGGGTCAGACTCTATAGTCTATCTCGTTCATTTTCAGTCCCGTGTCATATAGGATTCTCTCCCATGCTCACTATGCTTCCTGAAGAGATTTTCAACTCGTTTCGAAGAGGCAAATGCATATGCAAGTCTTGCAACGTGTCATTGTCGATTCTTTTTTTTTTTTTTTTTGCATTTTTGATGATGTTATGCAAATTATGAATTGTAGTCAGACCACTAGCATGTTCCACTTCCACAAAGCAAAATGAAATAATTAAAATATTCTTTTTTTTTTTCATTCTGTGTCTTTATTTTAGTTATGCATGGAATGTAATTGCTTCTGTTGTCTCGTATAAGCCGGGCCAGTTAGCTCACTGACGAGCGCTTCCATAATTATTTGCAGCAGAGTCAAAATGCTTTCTGCAGGTCAGCAAAGTTTAGTGTATGCAACTTAACGTCAGATTCGCAAACTTTTCCCCTTGGAGTTGTTGGTTGTGAGTTGTTGGTTGTGGTCTGTGAGTAGTTGGTTGTCGAGTTGTGAGTTGTTGGTTATAGAGTTCATATGTTTTGTGGTCATGTGTTCTTTCACAAATCACGCTGCCATTTCCCCTACGATTAAGTGTTCTGTCTCTACTTCTTCCCCTGCAATATTACCTCGTATCTCACGGACACATGACCGTCGAAATTTATTTCCCTGATGTTCTCATAATTCCCTGGATTGGTCTTCTTAAATACCTGGCTCTGTTGTGAGTCTTCCCTCAAGTTAGATGGGTATCATCAGTTCCCACCTTCTCTCGATGTTTGGTTTATAACGCGGAAGAAGTTGGGAATTTGACATTTTCATCCGCCAGTTTTTTGTACAAGGTTTTACCATCTATGTCAGTTGTCCGTTTTCTATGATTAAGTCTTCGTGCTTCGAATCCTTTTGTACCGTTTTCTTGTGTTCTACGTTAGCTGAGATGGCACGGCCTACTGACTGTATGCCCCAGTCGAGGCTCTCTCTCTCTCTCTCTCTCTCTCTCTCTCTCTCTCTCTCTCTCTCTCTCTCTCTCTCTCTCTCTCTCTCTCTCTCTCAGTTTCTCTACCATCCCCTCGGGGAGGATGATCCACTAGGTTGCCTGCAGACCGATTGCCTCGACCAGGATTCGAACCTGTGTTTGCTCGACCCCAGGGTAGCCGGTGGATGCTCCTCCCTGGTTGCGCCTCCTTGAGGCCCAACCGGTTTCTGATGTTTTATATCTCAATAGTTTTCTCAGATGTTTCCTTTTTCTTTTTTTTTTTTCCCCTCTTGACTCCTGGGACCTCGTCTTCATCCCTTGTGTCAGCCAAGGTGTCTGTCGCTTTCTCGTTCCTTCCCACTTGTGTACTGGGAGATGTTCCCTGCCAACTGGTTTTATATCTTATCTTTCATTATCTTACAAAGCTTTTATCAGACTCTGTTAAGTTACATGAACTACATCTTTTTTTTATGAAATTTTCAAAAGAATCTATTTTAAGTTTGTGGACTTTCCGATTTAGTGTGGGTTTTCAAATTTTGGAGATAATTTGCGTTCGTTGATTACTGCTGTTACTGACCTACACTCATTACCAATAGAAACTCCTGGTATGACTTCAGTGTTTGAAAAAGATTGAATTACTTCCTGAAATGAGAAACTTTTCTGTTATACATTAATGGTCAAATTGACCGGCGTGTGTCTGTTCCTTACCTTAGAAAATTCCTGAAATTCTTTAAATAAAAAAATTGCCATTCAATGATGGACATGTTGTTGTTGTTGTTTGTTGTTGTTTCTCGTGCAGGAGTTGTATATTGATATCTCGACGTCTTCGTTTTTTGTTGGCTCCTTCAAGTGGGTTCGAGTATGCCATTCTTCCTGTTTTCTATCATCACTAACTCTACCATTCAAGTCTCGTATTATAATCGTCATTTTCTTCCTTCATCATTAGGAAGTATTTTACCTCCATTATCCAACTCCTTATAAGATTGTTGTTTTAAAACCTCTAATGAGGAACGTTGGCTTGGTAAATTGTGGCCCGTTTCTCTCCGTGCCTTATTGGTAACGCTCATTTATCATTCATCTTTCATTTTTCATTTATCAACTGTAAAGTTTTTACGTTTAGCGAGATGTTTCGTTCCATTATCAATCCTACGTCATACTTGGCATCACCTTCTTCAGCTCCGACTAAGCATTTCACCTTCATAAGTCGAAACAAATCAAAGTCTTGTTTGTTTGAGTGTGTGTGTGTGTGTGTGTGTGTGTGTGTGTGTTTATACTGTGTTCCAGTCTCTAATGTTTTTCTTTCGTACCTCAGTCGTCCTCCAGGGGTTTCGTCTAGTTCCGAAGCTTCGTTGGGGGATCTCGTGCGCGGGTTCACAATGCTCGACCAGCTGGCCCCCCGTCATCACCTGGATGGTTCACTCCGTCTGCTCGAACCGTTCCGAGTGAAAAGTCACCTTGGTTTGCGAGGTTGTATCACTGCGAGTACAGTCTCATCTGAGAACTTCTCACTCCCAAGGGGTCTACACTTCCCTGCTGCTGGAGATAGCGCAGGGTATCAAATATAGTTACCCTGTATCAGACGGGAGTTACTGTGTTTCAAAGGAAAGCTTCACGCATTAAGAAGAATGTTTCATTCGTATCGATTGTAACCTTTTTTGGCACTCGCTGAGTAAAGTTATGATTCACCAGGAGTAAAGTTATTGTGCATGGCAGTAAAGTTATCATTTATATAGACGAAAGTTATATATCACGCTTGTGTACACGAGGAGTCACGTTGTTGTACTGAAAGGGGAGTTATTGTGTACATAGAGGTGGGGGAGGGGGAGAAGTGTCGTACGCTAAAGGTGAATTATCGTACTTTAAGGATTAAGTGATCATAATAAATGGCCGGAGTTATCGTGCAACGGGTTTTGTATATATATATGTAATATATATATATATATATATATATATATATATATATATATATATATATATGTGTGTGTGTGTGTGTGTGTGTATGTATAAAGTATATATAAAGTATACAGAAAGTATACAAACTTCCCGTTCCCGAGGGACGAGTTAAGGGATATAATATTTTTCGCACGTACAGAGTCAGGTTGTGATACTGTTGTGAAGTTGTAAGGTTAGTGGGGCTATTACACTGTTATTAATTAAAGAGAAGAGCTCTCTAAGGTTTAAGTCGTAATTCCTTAAGGTATTTAAGGAACGAGGCCTTCTCTCTGTGAGGGGGTTTGGGGGCTGAGGAAGAGAGAGAGAGAGAGAGAGAGAGAGAGAGAGAGGAGCAGTGATAACCCTAGTCGTACTTGGATCACACAAATCGTATTACTAAGATAAGCCGGGAAGACGAAACACATGGAACCATATTTCCTTAATTTTCACTCACCGCTGCTGCTGGTGCTGGTGGTGTTGGTGGTGCTGGTGCTGGTGTTGGTGGTGCTGGTGGTGGTGTGCCTGGTGGTGCTGCTGCTGGTGCAGAGAAGACCAAAACCCGAGTCCCGGAACAGTGGGAGTCTGAATACAGTTAGAAGGAAATGTGTTCTTTACGTACGTGTATGAGATGTGTACTTCCTTCCTCGTGTGGTAGAGGCGTTGGCCTCCGTACTGGTGTGAGATATGTACCCCATTTGGGCCTCCAGTGAGAATTAGGTATCCCTTGTGGTGTGAGATATGTACCCCCTCTGATCCTCTAGTGATAAGTAGGTACCCCTTGTGGTGTGAGATATGTACCCCCTCTGATCCTCTAGTGATAAGTAGGTACCCCTTGTGGTGTGAGATATGTACCCCCTCTGATCCTCTAGTGATAAGTAGTTACCCCCTTGTGGTGTGAGATATGTACCTCCTCTGATCCTCTAGTGACAAGTAGTTACCCCTTGTGGTGTGAGATATGTACCTCCTCTGATCCTCTAGTGACAAGTAGTTACCCCCTTGTGGTGTGAGATATGTACCTCCTCTGATCCTCTAGTGACAAGTAGTTACCCCTTGTGGTGTGAGATATGTACCCCCTCTGATCCTCTAGTGACAAGTAGTTACCCCTTGTGGCGTGAAAGTAATCTTCCCCTTCAATTCCTAAAATTCTTTTTTGCAAAATGACTTTCACAAAGATGTACGATAGTTACCCCCCGTACGTAAGGCCTGTACTACCCATAGGCTACCCCAGCATATACGTCTTTCCATCTGTCAAGACGTAGTACCATCATCAACCAGCGTCTGTAGGGGGAACAAGTCGAATACAAAACTTTGTTGTCAGTTCCAAAATGTTTCCCGTTCGGCCCTTTCTCCTCGTGGGTGAGGCTAGCATCGGCTCATATAGCTTTAATTTGAACCCCCCTGTGTGTTTTATGTCTTCGTCCTGAGGCCGTAAATCACTCACCTCACCGCTTCAACGCCGACCGAATCCTCCTTTGTCGCGAAACCTGAGGATCAGAATGTCTCGCACAAGCGCCTTCCACGAACCTAATTCTGCCACCCACTGTGTAAGGGGGAATCGCCCTCGCCTTAAATTCGTGTCATGGGACCTTATGTCTTTCTTATTTAGGCTCTGGGGACTCGTGTATTTTCGTTTCGTAACGTCACATATATATCTCCGTCAGGCCACTTGGATCCTATATTTGTGTCTTGGGGCACCATACCCCTTTCAGTCAGGCTTTAATACCTCATACGTAATTGCTGCTACCCCCCCATACCTCTCTTGACACAGAACCTGATATACCTCATCTAATATTTTAGAACCCAATATCCCGCTGACTTAAACCCCAGCGCCTGTGGTCCCTCATTCTTGTAAGTCTCACGATTACACCCTGTGGTTCCTCATTCTTCTGAGATGAGCTCATACATCTCATATATGTGTGTTAGGATTAGGTCCGAGTGTGTCGCGTCCTACAGACACACGCTGTGGGTTCAGATCCTCTAAACGATACCCCTTGGTACCACTCGTCCTTGTATTCTGAAGCTCTTTATCTATCTCTATTGACCCTCATCCCTCCTATCCTTGAGTGAGACCGTGCCACTTCGTCCTCTCGTGCTGGGTCCGCACATCCCCTGTGTCCGGCCAGGGGCGAGATTAAACATGGAGCGGATGGGGCCTCAACCATCCAGGCCGGCCAAGCTTCAACCATCCAGGCCGGCCAAGCTTCAGCCATCCAGGCCGGCTAAGCTTCCGCCATCCAGGCTGGTCAAGCTTCAACCATCTAGGCCGGCCAGGCTTCAACCACCAGGCCGGCCAAGCTTCCGCCATCCAGGCTGGCCAAACTTCAGCCATCCAGGCAGGTCAGGCTTTAACCATCCAGGCCGGCCAAGTTTCAGCCATCCAGGCCGGCCAAGCTTCAGCCATCCAGGCTACCCAAGCTTCAACCATCCAGGCGGGTCAAGCTTCAGCCATCCAGGCCGGCCAAGTTTCAGCCATCCAGGCCGGCCAAGCTTCAGCCATCCAGGCTGCCCAAGCTTCAACCATCCAGGCTGACCAAGCTTCAACCATCCAGGCTGGTCAAGCTTTAACCATCCAGGCCGGCCAGGCTTGAACTATCCAGGCCGGCCAAGCTTCAGCCATCCAGGCCGGTCAAGGGACACTGGCCCAACGAATAAAACGTAGGAAAAACCATAAGGCCTTCGAAATAGGCTGAATGAAATGACCAAAAAGGAGAGGGAAAAACAGAGTACCCGGGGAAATATTGTTTGCTGGTCGAACGTCAGAGACGTAGCGAGGGATGGACTAAGCGAGGGTAGGCTGCAACCTCAAGCGAGTGGTACTTTCTAAGGGGCGTCATTTTTGGGTGGATGATAAACTGTGATTCAGGTCCGTATTTACGTGTATGCAGGTCCGTATATATGCGTGTATGCAGGTCCGTATATATACGTGTATGCAGGTCCGTATATATACGTGTATGCAGGTCCGTATATATACGTGTATGCAGGTCCGTATATATACGTGTATGCAGGTCCGTATATATACGTGTGTGCTTTCTGGGTTTGCTTATCCAGAATCAGAATCACTTAACAGATCATGATGACCATGAACTTACTTAACTAAATCAAGTACATATCAAATGACCTTGAACATACATCATTAATGGCCCATTTGGACTGCCCTACGTCCATGATTTCAATTGTGCAGATATCATCTTCAAATTGACTGTGTTGTATACACCCCATGCTCATCCTGTGAGCGGTAGCGCAAAAGGATGACTGAAGTCATGAAGAGTCTTTGTCTGACCTCCAGTGAGCTGATATTCATTTCCTCAAATGTTATAGAATTGGTTCATCATATTAGCCAAACAGTTATTCATATGGTTTCTTTTACTGTCTTGATGCAAAAGAGGGATACGACCTTAGAACTTCAGGTGCCTTGTCATCAACGATACGGTGTTGTGCCATTTCTGGCAGGGTTTGTTTGGACCTATCCCACAAAAAAGGCTCTTATTTTTTTCACATTTCTCAGACGTAGTGTTCTACGTCGTGTCCACATCTCTGGCCACAAACATAGAGCTGGTAGTACCTGAGGACCTTACTCCTGAACCTGGCCACAATGCATGTGTGTTGTTTGGACTCCAGCATCTCCAGTCTGTGTGCTGGAGCCCACGTAACCACGAGTCGGGTTTTAACGCTTAATGATTGTTCATCAGAGTTCCATGTGTGCTTGTTCGACTGATCCTACATCCTGGGTCGAATCCCAGTGTTTTATACATGTGCAGTGGGGTCTGAAATCCTCTTGTATTGGATGGCCAATACCCTAATCTAAGGCAATGAGTCCCCCGAACCTATTTGAGTCATATTCCAATACCCCTTTACTTGCGCAGTGGGTATTCACATCCCCTCAGGGTCGGTTCCCAGCACCTTATATAATGAGGCCTCACATCATCCTCATTCGGAATTCCTAACCTCATTTTCTGAGTGATGGAGCCCTACATCCTCCTGAGGTGGATGCCACCACCTCACACTTGTGTAAGTCAGAGCATCTTCAGATATCTATACCTTATACTGTCGCATTAGGTCACCACATGCAGGGGAATCTAGCCCCCAGCCACTCATGCTAATGCAGCGACACCTCCCATGTCTCCGTGAATAGGGCTTTGAGTGTCTTTATACTTGCCTAAGGGCTCCATGCATGTCCTGATCCAGGACCCCCATGTCTCCTATATTTTTGCCCGGTGGTGCCTTATGTATATATATATATATATATATATATATATATATATATATATATATATATATATATATATATATCACTCCTCCCCAACGAGGGTCAGTCCCCTAGTGACTCACAGTTGTTTCCTGGGCCTGAGATCCCCTTCAGTCTGCATGAGTGTCAGCTGGAATGATCGGGTTTTGAAGTAATGGACCATAAACCCACGAAAAGTGGCGTCCATCTATATTGGCGGAGGTCCATACAAAGCCCCACGTCTGTTCCTATTGGCAAAAGGACAGAACACCTCGGAGGCGAGGGAGCCGCTTCTAAAATTGGATCCGACGCCAGACGCCCCCAGCTCTACCCAACTAGAATCCGCCAGCAAATCTAGGATCTGTAGACGAACCTGCTGGGGCTTTACTTACAAAAATGGACTCTCGCATGTAAACTAAAAGAGGGGTGGGAGGGAGGGGTCTGTCTCTCACTCTAGGGTCAGCCAACAAGTTTAGGGCTCAGTTCTAAACTAGGGTGTAAACGAGGGTCTGCCTGGAACACTGGAGTCTTCCTCTAGAACTGGGACTACCTCCAAAAACCAAAGAGGCACGAGTGTGCCGCTCGAACATGGGAGTGTCTCTACAAAATAAGAGAATATGTCTCCAAACCCGGAGTCTAACCTTTAGAAACGAGGTGTGTCTCTAAACCCTATCATCTGCCTACAAAGCTGGTTTGTGACTCTGACCTCTCCTGCGGCCTGACACCAGAATTGGTGGCTGCGTACAAAACTTGGGTCTGCTTCTTAACTGTCAACGTTGAACTATAAAACCTGCCTCTAAAGTTTGAAGGGCTCCCCTCTTGAAATTTGCGTTTTTTTTTTTTTTTTTTTTTTTTTTTTTTACATTGGATTCTTGCCTTTAAAACCTGGGGTCTAAGAGTCTTGGAGTGCGCCTTTAAAACTTGAGGGTACTGCTTTTAAAATTTGGTACTTTGCCTCCTCTAAGATAAAGGGTGTCTCAAAAACCCAGGATCTGCATTAGGTCCAGCTCTGATCTATATTTTATTAGTTGAAATACCTACTACAACCAGTGTCTGCTGGTGGAAGTACTTGATGTAGGCAAGAGCTGTTGGTGGAGGTACCTACTGTAACCAAGGACTGCTGGTGGAGGGACCTACTGTAGCCAAGAGCTGCTGGTAAAGATAACTGAAATTGGTAAATATATTGTTCATAATTCATTGAGTTTTAGGCACTGGATGTGGAGAGCGTTGTGTAGAATTTGTTGATTCGTATACTCAATATAAATAAATATATATATATATATATTTTTTTTTTTTGGGCTTTATCAACCTCAAACCACTTTCCAACAAGGTGGGGGAATTTTCCCAATAATAAATTTGAGTTTTATGGCCGGTGGAGAACACTGGTTTATTGGCCAGGGAAATAACCCGCGGGAAAAGAATGGGAGGACTGGGAGGAATTGTGAGGAAGTGTCGAGGACAGTGAGGGGGGGGGAGTGAGGATAGCTATGAAAGGGGTAAATATAGTGAGTATGGTGGGGAAGGGGCGACGCGTGCGGGAAGTTGAGAGATTGTGAGGTGATGAGAGTGAGGTTTGTGGAGACTGTGAGGAGAATAGTGAGTGGGAGAGGTCGCGGAGGACTTGTGAGGGTGGAGGACTTGTAAAGGAAAGGCATTGTGGAGAAGGAGGAGGTTTGTGAGGGCGGACTTGTGTAGGAGGAGAACTTGAGGGAGGAGATTTGTGAGGGAGGGACGACTTGTGAGGGAGAAGGACTTGTGAGGGAGGAGGACCTGTGAGGGAGGAAGACTTGTGATGCAGGAAGACTTGTGAGGGAGGAGGCCGGTGGACGTGCGAGAGGCAAGGACAAGAAGTGGATGGGCCGGGCCTCGGCGGAATTGGCCGGTGAGGCATCCATCACGGTCAGTGTCAGCGGGAGGGAGGGTGGTGTGATGGAGCCTGGAGGGAGGTTGTTGCTGAAGGGAGGGAGAGATGGAGAACGGTGGCGGGGAGGGAAGTTATGAGGGAGGGGAGAGAGGACGGACGGGGGGAGTGTGATGGAATGGAAGAAAGGTGATTGAGGCGGAGAAGATGATGGAAAACAAAAGATGAATGAGACAAACGAAGGAAGGAAAGAATGAATGAATGAAGGAAGGAAGGAAGGATGGAAAGAGAGACTTTGAGAAGTAAAATCAAGAAGGAAAAGAGATTAGTTAATACCTTCAATTGCAACACCATACACTAACTGTGAGAGCCTTGCGTACATTACACGTTGAATCAGTCCTCATAGATCTGGATAGCAGAAGTATGAGAAGCATGAGGCATGTCACGCACGTGGGCCGAGGGTCTCATGATATGAGTACATAATCATGAGGAGTGGACTGACTTACGGTATAGCTTAATGATAGGTTCTGATAGGTCAGTGTCGCTCATGAGATAGTCACACACATCACTTAGATCGGATGTCTTTTAAGAGTCGACTTGATGTGGTAGGACACTCCACAGTAGTGCGCCTCGAAGAGCGTACAGCGGGTAACATCAGCTGAGGATCTGCAGTGGGTAACATCAAGTGAGGATCAGCAGTGGGTAACATCAGCTGGGAGCCAGTAGTAAGCCACTACATCCCACCCAGAGAAGTAGCAACGACTACGTCACGCCTTCCTTCCAGTACACTGTTCATGCCTTCCTTATATATGCATGGGGTCACAGTACCCGTCATAGTGGTTTAATGGCGCTACCTGGCCTCTCTGCATTATAGAAATCATCCATGGAGGCTGGGAGCAATGACATCAACAGCATCTGGTCTAGTAAAGGCCCTCAGAGAAAGGAATCCAGAAGGATTCGATGGTATGGCTGTTGGCGAAGACCCAGCTACAGGAACTGTTCGACAGACTGGACAGTAGAGGAACACTCACCCTAGAGGGTGTTGAGGGACCTCAGAGCTGACTGGGGGTCATAAGTGATCGTTTGGCCGGAAAAAGAATATTCATTGTGGTATTGTAAGGCTTTGTACGCCAGCTGGTTAACCCGGAGTGGTACTGACTCAGTCAGAAAGACTGAGAAGCAGAATTAACACCAGCTACTCCTCGTCTCATTCAGGAGACAGAATCGTCAGGCACATTGTTTCGGAGAGAATGTAGAAGGTAATACGACCAACAACTGGTGTAGTGGTCTGAGATATGGAGGAGACCTGAGAGAAATGGAAAGCAGGAGGTATGACTTCCAAGAGTTCAAGTTCAGTGTGGGTGAAAGTGTTGGCGTCACAGGGAATATAAAAGGCTATATATCACGGGCGATAGTTCGGAACCAGATGCGGCCACGATATGTCATGCACGGAGGACGGGGCTTCCTCCGTCTTACATGAACGATGTTTACTTTTTGTGAAAGAAGCGGAGAAGGTCAGGGCGAAGGAAGATTAGTGAAGACCCGTGAAATTGGCCATCTAGATTAATCGTACCAGATAAGAAGGTACTGACGGAGGTCATGCCTCATGCGAACAGTGGATGTTGTTTGGATAAGGCGCATCATAGCCGTGTTGTGGATGACCTCCAACTTTTCCTTAGATGAGCAGTTAAGGTCAGGTGCATGGTAGTCAGAGACCCCAGTGCAGAGGAGGTATCTGTGCCAACATTAACTCCAAGACATACACGAGTAATGGCTCACATAGGCTGATGGCATTCTCGTAGTTGCTTTTTAAGATATTAGTGACGAGCATAGAGAGGCTGGCCTAGGGTACAGGAGAGACCTTCAGATGTACGTAACAGGTTAGCATCGTTATCAGTTTTTCAGAGGAGCCTTCCTAGTCTGAGGTTCCGCGACTCCCATCATTTGACAGCAGCTGCGCCACGAAGCAGTAGATGTGGTCGGGTCTCGCAGGGTTCCACTGCTATACGAATTATTTTCCCAGAAATGTTGAAGTCCACAGTGTCTGGAGGCTTCAGGAAAATCCGCGAGGGGCAACAAGAGCCGTTGACCTGTGCGCACTTGTGTACAGATGTAGTTGTCATGGTAGAGGAAGAAGTCACCATCATAAGGAGTAGGATTACTGAGAGATTTACAAATCAACACACTGAAGGAGGGTATGGCTGAGACCCCTCCATCATGTGTACTAGACCCGGAGGATTTACCATCACTCTTCATGAAGGAGTACTTTAAACCAGCAGCGACAGAGGCAACCCATCCCTCTACTGAGAAGGGAACTTTTTAACCCCAGAAGCAGCGAAATGTTCGAGGATGATGTCTCTCTCTTGGCAACGTCAACAATGAGAGCGGTGTTGGTGTGGCTTGTGGCGGTGGAGTCGTACTTGTCACCCCATTGTTGTATACTTCAGCCTGAGAGGAGACCACATGGGCGAAGTGAATGGAGGTCAGAGATGTGAGTGTGGAGGGGAGACAACAGTTTGTGCTAGGTAAAGGGATGATAATGCTCTCGGTCCGAGCAGAGGGGAGAGTACTGATGACCATGCTGTTATCCAGGTGTAGGAGCAAATGGGCTGGGACACATGTAGTGAGCCAGAACGGTAAAGTACAGGGTCTCGCCATCCCCTGGGACGGGACGGTGGCTTTACCTCGACACGGGACAGATCGAAGTTGTTCGGGTGGGAGACGGGTAGTGGTCTTGGCCTCCTCTTTCACTACAGGCAGTTTCAGTATTGAAGTTTGTATGTTGGGAAAGTAGGCTTGTGTGAGGTTAGGAACTGAGGTTACTCTAGCTTGAGTTAATAACACGGTGCACTAACCACGTGGAAAATGGTAAAAGGGCTCTTTTACCTTTCCTGTAATTCTGCCAATTTTCTGCCACATTTCCCCTAAGCTGGTGGAGGCGCTAGTGCTTCCCAGGAACCGTTCCTAGTGGTCGAGTCTGACAATGGAAGTCTGCCCAGGGAGGGTCCGGACTGCACGTAGAAAGATGGTATATAAGGTGTCGCAGCTACACTGGATTTGTGTTGGTTCCCAGAGCGAAGAACACTGGAACGTTCCTCCTCTAGCGTGTGGTCAGGGTTGGTGCCTGGATCTATCAGGTCTTCGTCTGTGAATTCTGGAGATGTGATGGTCATGGAAGGTTGTGATGAAGTGAAAGAGGTCTGTATGGAGAGGATCAGGCAGGAGTGGTGGGAGAGTAGGAGTTGTACCAGTGAGAGTTGGGATAAGTAGGTGCCAGCAGACATAGTCATCGGGATCCCTTTGAGACGCTGGTAGGGTATGACTGGAGTGTCAGTGATGGTGTGTGTGTGTGTGGGTGGGTGTGGTGTGGATAGTAACATAATCAGATTGGAGCTTGGTAACATACTCGCCAGAGATTTGTCCCGGTGCCACATTGTTCCCATAGAGTCTTCAAGGGACATATGTCGAGAAGTTGACTGAATAGACATGTTTGCTCTGTGCTTTGATAAGCCTCACAAGTTTTCCACACTGTAGTGGATGGTACAATGATTAGATAATGCATGGCGCACCATGAGGTCATCCACGTATAGATTACTAACTTAATTCTTTTCGTGAGAACAGCGAGTGCGTGAACCTGAGGCAACCTGGACGTACAGAGAGATGTTACAGACGTGGGGGAAGTCCACACTGGTCTTAGTTCAAGGAGTTGGTGCCGAGTATCAGCAGCTGTTTGGGTGACTGTGTGTGTGTGTGTGTGTGTGTGTGTGTGTGTGTGTGTGTGTGTGGAACGTTGGCAAGCGTACTGTAGATGTCTGGCCCATTGGCTAGTGGTGGGAGACAAACTCGATGAACCGTGGCATGCGACGGCAGACGCGTCTGGTGCACTTAGGGAAGGATTACTGGATACAGACCAAGTCCACAGCGTTGGTGTGATTATAACAGGATAGACCGCTGGACTCAAGCTGGAGACTCGTATTTTATATGTGAGAATATTGTATAAGTGAATGTTAGTAGGCAATTACGGGAAGCAGGCAGGTGTAGGGCACACAAACACACACACTGCTGCATAAGTGGTTCAGGGCAGCTTGTTGACTAGCCACGAGGCTGTATGAGGTGCCGAAGTTACGGTGGAGGATGGATAAAGACACAGCGAGAACGCAGTCGTGAGTTTCCCTGGCTCTTCATTGACAATGTCACTGATATCTCTGGCGTTACCATGACCTACCATGACGCTGTCGTTGGCGCACCATCACTCACGACGTCACTGACGCTGGCATTAACAACATCAGAGTTACTGGGGCCGTGCGGGGGGGGGGAGAGAGAGAGAGAGAGAGAGAGAGAGAGAGAGAGAGAGAGAGAGAGAGACATCATCGTCGTGTGCACCATCTTCGTTTCTCCCCCTGCCACTCACTCCAGTCGAAGATGGACGAGGGGCAGATGCCGTCCCTGGTATAAGTTTCTGAATATTTCCTCCATTACCTGTTGAAGTCAACTGAGTGCCTGTAGTAGGGAGAGGGACGTCCGATCTTATAGGGAAGCAGATACGTCAGGTTCCAGAGGTTCTCTAGGGGGGGTTTTATCTTCGTCTCTCCTGGGACTTCACCAGTGTGGGGGAAGGGTGGCGTCCAGCACATCCCCCTGTGCCACACGCCAGCTCACTCCTGGTAACACTGTGGGCACTGCAGCCTCCCCGGGGCTGGTTAGTGAGGTATGGCACCCTAGGTATGAGCAGGGCGTGAACCTGAACACATAAACCACTGTCTGGCAGAATGCAGTTACCCGCTATGGTTCGAGGAAGTGGATGTGTGAGTCGTGAGGTTCCTCACACTGAGGAAGGACGGTGTCTCGTGAAACCCCTCACAGTGAGGTGGGGGAACATTGTGTCGTGAAACCCCTCACAGTGAGGTGGGGGAACATTGTGTCATGAGACCCCTCACAGTGAGGTGGGGGAACATTGTGTCGTGAAACCCCTCACAGTGAGGTGGAGGAACATGGCTTGTTTCCAGCAGTTAAGTGGACTGTGAGTTGTGGTTATTATTTATCGACTAATTTTCCTTCAAGGTGACGACAGGTTGGATAAACACTCGGGGGGAAAAATCTACACAAAAAAAATTTTGCGATTTGATTTTTATTTCTCAGAACAATACTTTCTTTTATATAAAATCGAAAAATATCAATAATGCAAAGCACAGAAACACAAAGTAAATAGGGTCTAAGTCTCAAAGGATTACCTATGCAAATGATATGTGATTTTTTCTTTTCTGAAATTTGCCACATGGTTCCAAGAAAAAATTTACAAAAACGGAAAAAAGTGAAAATTGAAGAAAAGGTTTTTAGATTTAAGGGCCGGAAACATATGCAGCTAAATTAGAATTGTAATGGTATGCATTGGTTAAAAGCGTGGTAACGAACAATTAAGTTCTATTCATTTGAAGTTCGAAAATTAGAGAAAAAAATCTATTTCGAGCTTCTTTTTTCCTATGTACGTACAATGTCACTCGTATAGCAAGTAGAATTTATAGTAGAAACACGCTAGGGGTGATGCAGCGTACACTTCAAAGGGATTTCTACAACATGCTTTATATAATTTTTAAGACACGTTCCAGTTATAGAAAAAAAAAAATTTGAATATCGGAATTTTTATCATAACCACAATTCCAGCAAAAATAATGAGGATTATGATTTTCATATGATGATAATTGGTTGCTAAGGAAAAGGAGTCTGTTTATCTCAGACTGGAAAAGAGTAAACGACTTTCCCTTTATGTATAGACATTTGTTGAAACTAACGTTTGATAGATGGATCTGATTCCAACCATTACTACATGAATATGTATTCTAAAGCTCTCTCTCTATAGCTTCGAGGCTTCTCTATATAGCTTCGAGGAGGCTGCACCCCTCGCAGGAGCATATTATTGATAAACTCCTCTGGAGGAAAGAGGGTCCTTGATAAGACTTCGTGTTCTCCTTCCCATTGTGTTATTATCATACAGCTTCGCTAAAGGCGAAATCCTTAGCACCGTATATATAGTTATATGTTTTTTGTTCATATTTCATCACTGTTTCCTGCGTTATTGAGGTAGTGCCAGAAACAGACGAATAATGGCTGCATCCGCTCACATCCATTCTCTGGCTGTCATGTGTAATGCACCGAAACCAAAGCTCCCTATCCACATCCAGGCCCCACAGATCTTTCCATGGTTTACCCCAGACGTTTCTCATTATATATATATATATATATATATATATATATATATATATATATATATATATATATATATATATATATATATATGTATAACCTTAGTCTTCGTATTCTCTCACCTGGGTGTCATATATCGGAAGAAGAAACACACGAGGAAAGGGGCCAGCGGTTCCTCCCCATTCACAAGTCTTTTGGTATACACAGAACCATTTTCCAACTCAGTAAAGCTAGATGACAGATATCTATTTATCTAATAAACTGTTTAACCCCCACTCGCGCGGTAGGTACAGGAGTGTGTTTACCAGTCCCATAAGATCGTATAGGACAGGGCTAGGTGACCCCTTCCTGTGTCCCACACCTAAAGGTGGTTCAAGATGTGTCCATTTCAGCTGGCGTGGCCAAAGGCCATGTGAGTGTCTTGTCATCACTTGGCGTCCGTCCTCGTTTATACTTCATACCTTTTCACGTGTAATCTTTTTTCTGACTCTGCTGAGCCAATCTGAACCAAACATGGCAGGGATGGCCTTAGGTAATCCCTTTTGAAGACTCCATCTTACCTCTTACCTCTGTAGGAGCCTGTGTAGATAGATCCTCTTGTCACCTGGAATGGAACATCTCCCTGGGATCCAGAGCAACGAACATTCCGAGAAATTATTTGGATCCTGATAACAGTGAGGGACGGGGAGCCACACTCGTGGGCTTCAGGTTTTCGCTCGAGGTCTTGGCGGCGACGGGTGAGGCGGACGAGTGCTTGGCAGGAGGCAGGAGGTCGTCAGGGTCCTCGTGGCAGGTCATCAGGGTCCACGGAAGAGGCATGGGGGTAGCGGTGGTGTCTGCTGGGTAGTGATGGTGGCGTCTTGATGGGTAATGGTGGCGTTTGATAGGTAGTGGTTGTGTTTGATGGGTAGTGGTAATAGTGTCTAATGGGCAGTGATGGTGTCCGATGGGTAGCTTATTTCAACACGTATTCCTTCTTGGGGATGAGGGCTTGGGGGGCTAGAGTGAGGCCACTTGTTGTGTTTGTAAGGCAGGTGATCACTGAGGCTGGCAGTTCCTCTACGCTGGCGACCTCACATTGGGTTAACACCAGTTGTTTCCTTTTGCATACCGGAGTCAGCGGGCCTCAGTAACACCAAAGGAGCTGTTGATGACACCGTCAGCGAGTCTCAGAGTGTGTGACGACCAGTACTATGGAGATAAGGTCTTCATCTATGCCAAGGGGTGAGGTGACGTCGCCTTCGTCAGTCGTGGCAACGGTGTCAATCTATGGCGTAGTCCTACAGAGGGAGGGTGACTTCATCATTACCTGCGTCTTTCAATTCGGTTAGGTTAGGTTTCGTGAAGTCACCCTCACGGGTGTGATTCACACTGTATCATTCACCGGAGGACGAGGTTGAGATCAGGGTGTACGTATACCGTTGGATCCCAGTGTTGGTCATGAATTAACTTGTCGTTCCAGCCGTACAAATCCGTATGATAATGTGCAACTGGTAAGGGATTGAATTACAGCTCGCTAATCTCGTTGGCGGGGACGTCGATGTGTGTATACACTTCATCATATCCCCATACTACCCACACTCCTTCTGCCGTTGGTTAAGACATGGTGAGTGATCGCTATGCAAAGATAACAACTGAGATATAGATGTATTCACCGCATCGTCCAAGAAGGTACTTCTCTGGGTGGTGTACCGGGAGGTTTGAGAGAAGCATAGAGTCCCCAGGTCCGACCCACGCTACCCTCTCCTGCTGGGTAGGAGGGTCGAGGCTACACACACACACACACACACACACACACACACACACACACGTCCTCTCCCTGTGGCCTCACCACCAACACTGTGAGCAAGGAGGAAGGGAGGGAGGGAGGGGAGGAAAGAAGTGGTATAGGAGGAAAAAGAACTGAACAAATGGAGAGAGGGAGAGAAGAGATTGGAGATGGGCAAGATTTAAAGGAAGAAGAGGAAGAAACGAGAGAGAGGGGGGGGGGGGCTGGAGGGAAGAAAGGAGTAAAGAGAGAAGGGATGGATTGGAGGCATAAAAGTGAAGGGAGAAAAAAGAAAAAAGGGAAAATTTGGGTGGAAAGAGAGATGAGGTTTGTCATAGACGAGATAGAGGGAGATAAACATAGAGATGGCAATAATACGGCGTAACTCTTGGATCTCAACACAACACAGAGTCATTAGGTCACACGGTAGTCTATTGTGCAATGTGGAAATCCTCGATGGGATCATCTTTCCTCATATGATGATGATGAGGAGGAGTAGGAGGAGGAGGAGGATGTTAAAAATAATGTTGAATATTCAAAAGAAGGCCAAGGCCCTTGATCATGGAGTTCAAAGGGCATCTCACGCCTCTGATCCTGACAAAGCCTTAATTTTTTTTTTAGATAACTTTTCTAAATATTTTTACTTTCTTAATTCCAGGTCGTTTGTTGTGTTGCGTCAGTGCGTGCAGCGTCAGCACCAGGATGTCTGGTGGGTTAATTTGGCCCTAGCCCATACCGGCCCCACGCCAATTGAACCTCAGGACGCACCGGCCCAAAGGACCTGGACACCTGTCTAGGCCAGCCATATCCCAGCCCACACCTGCCGAGCCCAGCAAGACGACAACAACCCACACCAGACCACGTCACTTCCAAGCGGCTCAGGCCGCTCTGATCTCGACCCATAACTGCTCAGGCTAGCTAGATCCTTCCACACCAGCTCAGGTCAGCCAGACTTCAGCGAACACATACCTCGGTTACCTACATCCCAGCTAACAACATCTCTGGCCACCTAAACCCCCAGCCAACACTTGCTCAGGCCAAGGAAGACCACAGCGGACATCAGTCCAGGCCACGCCTATACAACCCAGCTCACACCTACCCAGATAAACTACACCGAAGCCAACATCAACCCGGCTAAACCTCAGCCCACACCAAACTGGACCCCCAGCTTACTTCAACCAAACAAGCCCTGACCAGCTACACTCCACACCAACTTAGTAAAGCTACACTCTGGCCTAAACACACTTAACCCCAGCCAGCTAAACACTAACCTACACCAGCCCAAACAAGCTAGTCTTCAGCTTGCACCAATCAAGGCTTCTTAGTCTCCAGTCCACACCAACCCAGGCCACCTTGACCCTAGTTCAGGCCAGCTAGAGACACCTTACCCACTCTAATCCAGCCACCAAGACCCCCAGTTCAGGCCAGCTAGACCCTCCCACACCAACCCAGCCGGCTAGATCCCCACCGAACACCAATTCTGGCCAGCCGGACGTCAGGCCTCTAGAGGCACAAAATTTAATCCAGCACAGTGGGAGGGAGCGAGCCCATGTTAGCTGGTGAGGCCGCGGAGGAGAGAGGCGCGCCAGGCGAGACTGGCTGGTCTGTGAGGCAGTGAACAGCCCCTCTGGCTCACCCGCGCCCGCCATGTGGGGCTGGGCGTGGTGGTGGGCGTGGGTGGCCGTGTGGGCATGGGCCGGTGAGGGTGCGGGCGAGACGCCCACCACTGCAGCAGCCGGGGTGAGGACCAACGTGGTGGCTGAGGTCCCCGGTCTAGACGTAGGTAAGTTGACCATAATGATTCTTCTAGTATTCCATGGCAGGTAGTGTATTTGTAATATTCTTGAATATTCCTCACAGTGATATTCCCTCTGGTCCTCTCCTTCCATCCAGTCAGTCAAGATAAGGACGCGGAATATCTATTGGTACATATGTAAATCATGGAAACTCCCGAGTCCAATCGTTGTGTGTCTGTGAGATAACTTTACGTATCTCTCGTTCATTTTGCCTCGTGTATATCTCAAACTGTTGGGACGACCCCCAGTAGTCACTTCTGCACAGAGAGGGAGAAAGAGGGAAAGAATATCCTCTCTCTCTCTCTCTCTCTCTCTCTCTCTCTCTCTCTCTCTCTCTCTCTCTCTCTCTCTCTCTCTCTCTCTCTCTCATCTTCGGGGCAGGCTGTTCCTCTGTTACACATCATGTGTACAAGTCAGCAGTAATTTAATCACTTCAGCTACGCCAGGAATCTGAGAACCTGAGGGAGAATCAAGACCATTTTTCCCCCCTTCTTCCGTGGAACGCGAGCCCTGGGCTACTGCCGTCGCTACTCGAGTCCTTTGCCGTGTTTCCAGCACAGAGGCGGAGGCATTTCCTCTCACCTTCTCTACGTTCATCGTACTTGAACCTCACACGTCGTAAAGCCAGACTAACGTTCTCCTTGTGAGCCATAGGAGACGTTCCTTCGCGCTGTCTACATCTGTCCCTGTGTGCGAGAGATGACGGACGCTCAGTACATGGACTATATATACACGACTGATGTATATACATCATTAACATTTCATATCATATATAAACATTGTCTCATATCATCTGGAAGATATTTGATAAATCCAGTTTGGGTAAAGGGAGAAGTATCGTGCATATCGCATCACAGATTACGACAAGGAAATAGTCGTAAAATATTACGGTCCTCGAGAAATATTTCCCCAGACACGATTCCTCAGAAGGAGTACATCCACCCAGCAAGACTGACGGAGCACCACTTGGTCACTGACGGAGCACCACTTGGTCATTGACGGAGCACCACTCACTCCAGTGCAATGTAGGGAAGGTGATTTTTTTTTCCAACCCCCGTCGGAAGGGGGGGAAATATCGAACTGTGACCCGGGTGTGTATGTCTCGCCGAGCGATACTTAACCTGTCGCAGGTCATTGTTAACGCTGATGACATAGATTCTGCTGCCCTAGGCGACTAGACCGACCTAGTGCTCCCAGCTCTCTCCTCCTCCACACACACACACACACACACACACTGCCTGTGTGAGAGACAAGGCGATTTTAAAGAAAGAAGGATTTTCGTAACAAACCTCTTAAACTTGTGAGAGAGAGAGCGAGTTTTGTTTCACACAATGGAGAAGGTTGGGTTGATTGTATGTATCTCTACCACCAGAAGGCATTTTACACCGTACTGTATTGGAGGCTGGTGAAGAAGAAGCTGTATCTCCAGGCTGAGAACAAGGAGGAGGAGACTCCCTGGGTCGATATCGAGGATAGAAAATTACCAAAGCGGAGGAGGAGGAGGAGGAGAGGAGAAGGGTCGAAGCCTCCTTAAAAGGTGATGGGTTGCCAGTGGAGTACTACAGGGATCATCGTGGAACCATTGCTCTTCTTGATCCTCTCAAACCAGAATGTTTGGATCTACTTATACCAGAAGCTCAAACCTGAATATGTTTGGCTCTTCTCAAACCAGAAGCTCAACCCTGAGTGTTCGGATCTGTTCAAGCCAGAAGCTCAAACCTGAATACGTTTGGATCATCTCAAAACAGAATCCCAAACCTGAATATGTTTGTGGCTGCTGCCACATTCATGAGGAAAGTGAAGAGCGAAGAGGATTGCATCCTCTTGAAAGGGGACCTTGACAAATTCCTCGGTTACTTTGGTAGAGAGTTAATTAAATTCCAACGAGTATTTGCGAAATAGTGAGGACGGGACACGGTGAAAGAAAACGAGAACTTGGATATTATCTATCATGGACCTTCGTGGTGTAACAGTTTAGGTTGCTGAACGTGGCGCATTCACGGCCGGCTTGGGGTCGAGTGCTTTAGGTCTGAATTATGATTGCAGCAGTCGGCCCACAGTCAACCGTGTTGTTCATCCTCCCTAGGGGCTGGTCGATAAACTGAGTACCTAACCTAAGGTAGTGCATATATATATACTCTTGGAGGCATACGAGGTTGAAAGCTATGGCACATTCTCCTTTTCTCTTTTTCTTATGGACAGTTTCTGTTTGCCATACAAATCTTCTGAAGTTTCTTCAGAAGTTCCCCAAAGGGCTGCGACGTTTCGGAAGTAACTCGTTCCATCTTCAGGCTGGATCTGAGGGTTCTGTCGTGCGTGGCTACTTATATACGAATCTGGTGGATCGGGTGGAGAGAGAGAGAGAGAGAGAGAGAGAGAGAGAGAGAGAGAGAGAGAGAGAGAGAGAGAGAGAGTCACCGTATAGTATCAGGCCTTCCATTATAAACCGTGTTCCATCACCGATATCATCCTTGCGTTTGCACGCCTCACGTTGAAGTTTTAAGACCTGTAGTGGTAACATTAATCAGCTTAGCTTCATCCTCCCCCACCTCACACCACCAGCAGCCTGACAGACACCTCGTAATAGCATGAAGATGCTTCAAGGCCTTAACCAAGTAGGGATTCCTCAGATATCGTAAATAATGTCTCGCGTTTCCTACACTTTCAGTTTCCTCGAGGAAATGGTTGACGATAATTTCCCCCCCCCCACAATCTTCGTTATCCTGCGTACTGTGTTTAGCTTTTTCCCTTGAGCATAATGGTTGACGATCGGGTTTCCCTGTGTTGCGATTATTGTCCTGTTGTGTACGATCCTCTTGCATCCTGATTGTCCTGTAGTGAATATTCAGGTTTTCCCAGACGGTCATTGTCTTACAGCAGATGTTTATGTCTTCTTGGAATTAACCCGCATCACCTTCTCTGAAGGGAACATGAAGGAATTGCTGTATAATCCATCCACATTAGGAGTAATGACATATATACGTGGTCAGTTGCGTGGCTGGAGCTCTTGTGTTTATCTTTCTGATTGCCGTCATATGAAAGATAAGTGGAGGGATGTAGGTCTCAGGTGAAGGGATGCATGACGATGTTCACATTCATCCTAATTTTTGATCCTTCTAGAAAAATATCTTTCAGACATATTTTAGTTCTGCAGGGAATTTTCTCTTTATCTTTCCTGTTGCCGAAGGAAGAGGAGGGTGTGTGAAAAGCCTTAGCTTTGTTATCCTTTTGTTCTACTGCTTTCAAAGGGACAGTATCTTTTTCAGTCGTGTTAAGGCCATACCACCTCGCATGGACTTGTGTGTAACTCTGTGTGACCAGTAATATATTACAATGTCCTGTACTTTGTTCATTGCCTTCTACATTCATTCCACCTCCCATATTGGATCTAATCTCACTCCGTGAAACTTCTTTTTTAAGTCCATCTCTTCTTGTGTCTCTGCCTACAGGCAACTCTTCTAAGCTTTCCACAAACTCATCCATTATTTTCACTCTCCCCTCCACCAAGAAATTACCTGATCACACATTCTACCTGCCATCCCTGTCAACACGTTCACTTCCAGCAGTCTTTCCTTTGCACACCTGTCATTTAACATGTAATCTACTTAAGCCAGTTGACTCCCCTCAAACCCAGTCACCTACTAACATATATTCCCGATCACAACAACACTTTCAGCACTTGATTTGAGAATGTTTTCCCAGTTTTCTGCTCCTCTCCCAGTTCCATCCTGTATTACCACACCACCCATCCTTCCATTTCGAACCCCCGCCATTATGTGTGCATTAAAGCAGATGAAGCATTCATTCAGATCCTCCAGGAATGCATTCAGAGCCTCCCAGAATGCATTCAGATCCTCCAGGAATGCATTCCCTTCTTCATTCCTCACACCTCGTGATGCACCACCATTAACAATCACCCAAATATCTCGTGGTCAGATATCATTCATAACCCGCATCAGTCCTAAGCTCACTTCCTTACTCTCTTTAACACAGTCTTACACCACACTCCAATTCACATTTCCCAACCCCTGTTTCACCTCTCGTCCACTCCCTGACCCAAGCCTTTACACCCGGAATATTTCCAAGCCACTCCAATTCCTCCCTTACCTTCAACATTTTCCCCTCCCCTCTCTGAGTCAGAACAACCAAGTTTCCCTCATCGTATATAGTACCTGTCTCTCCCTTCTTTACGTCTTGGTTACAACCCCGCTCGTTCAGACACCCCAGCCTGAGCCTTCCAGGAAAAGAAAGAAAAAAAATCTTCGCGTGACTCCTTCCTCTGTAGCTACCTTTAGAAGGTGATAGTGCAGGAGGGAAGGGTTTCCATGCTCCACACTCCCGCCATTTTTGATCGCATTTTACCATGAGCAGGATATAAATGGGTTGTACCTTATATATATATATATATATATATATATATATATATATATATATATATATATATAGATAGATAGATAGATAGATAGATAGATAGATAGATAGATAGATTGATGCAACAGTAGGTGTGTTTTTGAAAAATACAGTCTTTTACCATAAGTGTAATTGACTTACACAGTGTTACTTGTAAAGCACATGTATTTCATGAAAACCCAACGTAAAATAATGAAGAAATTAAGTAGGCAATTCAGATATGACTATCAAACCTATCTAGCCTAAACCACATTAAAACGTGACGTGTAAATGTAATATTTTCTGGGCAAGATTAAAATCCTATAATTTGCGGTTAAATATCGTACCGGTAAAACATGCATGGAAAATAACTAGACAGTTCTAATCTAGGTATATTAAAGCTTCACTCTAGTGTCGATACCTCATTATGGGTTTGGACCTGTAGTGGGGGACAGGCTCCAGAATAAACAGATTGTTGTGTAGTGAGCTGCTACTGGCCAGCACGGAGGGGGCCTACTGCTGCCGACACTCTGCAGTGAGAGGCGGTGTGTGGCGAGTGGGAGGAGATGAGCGCGTACTGATCGCCCTAGAGATGCTCATGGACGCGTGTCCTCGGGGGTTGTCGCTGCCTCGTCTTGGGTTAATACACAGAGAATCGCTGTTATTGCATTGGTATTGACAGACAGCAGACGACTGCCGCAATCCGCAGGAATAACGTTCTTGAACATTAAAGAAAAAAAAACGACTGGATTGAATCTCTTGCTTTATTTGGAATGTACTCTATCATTAACCCACGTTGTATAGTAAGTCAGTTTCTTACGAGGTGTGTAATATTCCCTTCCAGCGGACAGAATTGGATGAGGCATTTACACTGTGAAGTATACAGCTGGGTGGTGATTTCGCTGAAGAACATCGTAATTGGCTTTAAAATTTTACCAATACACACATGAACAAGTTTAAAGGAAAATAGAATCATTGAAAACTAGAAGGTAGTCTTAACATATGGACAGTTTCCGTAAAGAAATGTGTTAAAGTGTTTATTGGTACGTGATAAAGCAATTATCATGTTTGTTGCCACCACCATCTAGACGTAGGAATGTGATATACTTTCCAATCCTGTTTATTGGTTTCTAAGACATCCATCAAGACCTTTCTAACCTTATTCTTTTCTATTATCATTCATCACGTCTTCTCTCCTTTGGTCACATACCTGCCAAATTCCCACAGCTGAACTGAATCTGTTTATGCCGTCTGATCACATTTTTCATTTCCTTAATATCGTCTCCCGAATCTAATGACACTCACCCCTTGTTCTTTGCTTCGACTTCACCCTCTTCTACTCCAACCTCACGCTGTGTCTCCCTCTGATCCTGCCTCCCAGTCATGTTGTGTGTTTCCTCCCCCAAGCCCCTGGATCTCGTCACCCCCAAGTGTTCACGTAACCTTCCCCCGTCTGAACCTTCCTGACACACGGATTGAACTGGTGAAACAGTTGCCTGTAATGTGTGTGTGTGTGTGTGTGTGTGTGTGTGTGTGATTACAGGCTCATTGGCTCGTCTAAATGTCCTTGTCTTGACTTGTCACGGTTCATACAGTGCTGACAGTCTTAGTCTGTTCGCCAGGCCTCGAAATATAACAGCTGCTTATCTTAATGGCCTCCCCCCCAAAAAAAAAGAAAAGAAAACGTAAATCCTTTTTAAGTCGACTGAAATTCACAGAACACCTAGCATTCGATTTCAGTTCGTTCGTGTTTGCGCCCTTACCGTTCCTAGGAAGTGGAGTTGGATGCCTTCCTGGTACAAGAACAGAATCTAACCGTTCGAAACATTCTCCTGGAAGGGGTGCGTCACACATCAGTTGGCAATGTCACCAGTTATTAATAAACAACCATTCACCCTCCGCTCTCTCTCGTTTAATGTTCCACTTCTTTGTAGAATTTATTTCGCTAATTTTAATACTCGCATGTGTGTGTGTGTGTGTGTGTGTGTGTGTGTGTGTGTGTGAGTTTTATAATCATATGTTCACCTACTTATCGACATATTTTCTCTCCTTGACAATATTGGTTGCGTTAATCTACCCTGGACCTGCTGCTGGCGTGGTCCATAGCCCTCCCCTTCCCCCCCACAACCTCCTCCTCCTCCCTTAACCGGGGGGGGGGGGGGGGGGGGGGGAGGTAACCTGACTGACGAGGGTCGTACCGTAAAGAACGATAAATATGTGTTGCCGGCGGTAAAGAGGCTTTCCATAAACTATTTTTTTTTTCTTTCGGCCTTTAATACTGTTCTGCACAAGGTCGATTTGCGTCGGGGTATTGACGTGTTTGTAGGGTGGTGGTGGGTTGGACGAGGATGTGGTGGTGGGTGGTGGTGGGGACGACTAGAATGTGGTGGTGGGTGGTGGGTAGGACTTGGATATGGTGGGTGGTGGGTAGGACTTGGATAAAGTGGGTGGTGGAGAGGACTTAGATATAGTGGGTGGTGGAGAGGACTTGGATAATGGTGGGAGGTGATGGGGAGAACTAGGATGTGGATCAGGTGTTTTCCTATGACAGTGGGTTTCTGGCTTGTCTCCCTCCTAAATATGATCTGTCCCACCTCCTGGCTAGACACTTACCACATTATGATCATCTTTCGACATTCAAGCCATTCGTTCTCCAGGCCAATTACTCTGAAGTTTGATTATTCCTTCTGTTTTAAGGAACGAGTAGTCCCTGTTGACGTATGTATCGTGACAGTATATCGCTGTACTTCTACTGGTGTAAGTCTGCTGAAGTATGTGATGGTGTGGTACATCGCTGTAGTTCTGTTGACGTAGGTATTGGTAGAGTAGATCACTGTTGTTCATCATCTGATATTCGATGATAAATTTGTGAAGATGCCTCAGCACTTGACGCCTTTGATAACTGGGAGTAACCTGTATTAGGTCACCTCTTAACCCTCTCTTAATTTGCATCAATTCAAGTCGTTTAGCTATCTGTCATGAGATTTGTTTCTCAGTCCTAGAATCATCTTGGTAGCTCGACACTTCACACTCTCTCCATTCCATTTCAAGTAGCGTGACCAAAACTGGAAACAGCATTCGAGTGGGAAGATAATTTTTTTTAAGTCGGAAAAATATCTACCCATGAACTTTACAATTTTCTGTTGCCCTTTTCACTGCTTCCGTGAAGTGCTTACTTCACTTTAGGTTGCCAAGTGGTTATTACAACCAAGTCTTTTTTCTCATCGATCTTTTGTGGCGCGGCAAAATTCATATTGTTTTTTCTTACTGATCCGTGAAATTATACATAATGGATATTCATTTGCCACATGTAAGACCAGTTCATCCGTTTGTCTCTGTCAGTTTGAAGCTCCAGACGTTCAATTTTTGTTGTAGATTTAGTCCTTAGCGTAGAATCGTCTGCGAATTTCGAAAGCTCACACTGCGGCCCAAGATTAGTATCATCAATACATGTGAGATAAAGAATTGGTCATAAGACAACCATTAAGCCGATGTTACCAACAATTACAACATTTTTGATCGCAGGATTAACATGAGCTTTAACTAATCTCAACACAGCACCGCCTGCTTTTGTTTTGCCCCCCTGTCACTGTTGTTCAGCTGAGTGTGTATAGAAGTCCGTACTCAGGCGAGAAAATCTCTTGTTTATTTCTAACGTCTTAAGAAAAGTCAGAAATATCAGTCATATAATTATCCCCTTCCCCCATCCCTGAGCAGTTGTGTACGAAACTATTACGTGTATGCCATGGATGAACGTAGATTATAATCTGACGTATGACTGAAACTTGTTTCGAAAAGTACTTACACAGCAAGGTGGGAGTGTGGGAGGGAGCGGCCTGCTCCACACGCGCTGCGTTTTCTTTTTTTAAGAAAACGTATTGTAGACTCATTCGGCGGCGGGAGGGGGAGGTCTCCTACTTCGTTCAGGTGTAGTCCATACTTCGTAAACACATCAGTATGCATGTAAAACCGCAGCCGCCAGTTTAAGAGTTCGATTCTCTCCTCTGGAAACAGAGGATCGAACGCCTTACTTGAGGCTCGCATTCCCTGGTATCGATCAAGGGCAGAGTGTGTACACCCGAAGTCATTCTGTTCCACGTCGAAGACGTCGAGGAAGCTGCCGATATTTCCCCGAAAAGAGAGAGAGAGAGAGAGAGAGAGAGAGAGAGAGAGAGAGAGAGAGAGAGAGAAGACTCCTCCGACTGTGTCTTCTTCAGTCCGTCCTTTCGTACGAACATGGTCAGTAGCGTATCGTGGGCCAGTAGCATCTCCCCCGCCGACACCTCCTCCAAGAACGTGGTGAGCATCGTCAACCCTCAAGGTGGTTGGTGTTTTGGCGGCAAAGAGCGTCTTAACGATGTGAACTGGTAGTTCCTCTCGCGCAGAGCTGCCTCTCTCTCTCTCTCTCTCTCTCTCTCTCTCTCTCTCTCTCTCTCTCTCTCTCTCTCTCTCTCTCTCTCTCTCTCTCGTGTTAGTGCGAATCCTGGTACGTCAGCATATGTTCTTTCAATGTCACAACATGGTGCGTTATACTGACGCTTGCTCTGTCATGCTAGCATATGACATGTCACGTTCGCACATGTTCTGTCACGTTATCTGACGGTCTGTCGTTAGCACAAACAAACGTTAGGTAATTCCTACTCTTTTGTTTTTGTTAAAGCATATATACGTATATATATATATATATATATATATATATATATATATATATATATATATATACACACACACACGAGCCTGGATAAATTTCCTGAAGAGTGATCCTGTGAATCTAGAGAGGAGGTTTGTGGCCGAGTTTAAGGGCGTCATTGAGGCCCCAGAGTGAGAAAAATGGTGGTTGAGAACAGTGCAGAGGAAGAATGGGGCTGCTCTCTCTCTCTCTCTCTCTCTCTCTCTCTCTCTCTCTCTCTCTCTCTCTCTCTCTCGAAATATTACGGTAATACAGCCAGGACTTGAGGAGCGAAGACGCGTGAACCGCACACATAAAATTGACCAATATAATACAGAGTATAAAATTATATTGCGAGGAGGATTTATACACACACACACACACACACACACACACACACACACACGCACACACACACAGAGGGGGGAAGGGAGCGGTAAATTGGGGGTGGAAGACCGTCAGGGATCACGGCGAGAGAAGGAGTGAACCCACAAGAGACTGAATGAATGGGAGGGAGTGAGTGAGGTGGGGATGAGGTGTTCTGAGACGTGGGGGGTGGAGGAGGAGGAATATTCCAGCTGATATTAAACCTTATGATAAATTTGACCACCGCTCCCAGGGAAGGTGGGGAAGTATGATATGCACTGCTGTTCCTGCTGCTGCTTCTGCTGTTCATGCTGCAGTAGTTGCAGCTGCTGTATTTCCTGTTGCTGCCACTGTTGTCCTTGTTGTTGTTGTTGTTGTTGCTCTTCTTCCTCTTGTTTACTTGTTGTTGTTGTTGTTGTTGATATTGCTCCTGCTATCACGTGAAACTCATTTTGTTCTTGTTGCTGTTGTTACTGCTACAGCTGCTGTTGTTGTTGTTGTTGCCTCTACTTTGGTTGTCGCTGCTGCTACCGTGGTTGTCGTTGTTGTCGTTGTTGTTGTTCATTTGTGCAGTTGTTGTTCCCGTCAGTCTGGGTGGACGAGTGAGGTTCTGTATACACGCTGACGCAAGTGTGGTCGCGTCTCAGCTCTCGTCTGATGCCCATCCAGAGACGAACACAGCCTAGGCCTCTCGTGGCCAGCCAACACCCCAGACAATATAAGCTGTCTCTGTAGTTCACAGCAAACCAGATCTTTGTACCAGTAAGGTCGCCCCATGCTCAGCTCAAGCTGGTATCAGCTCAAGCTGGTCTTTGCTCGCTGATTCCGATTTCGAGGTCTCAATGTAGACGACGCGCTCTACTTTACCTCTGTCTCCTTGGGAAGTCGAGAAGTAGATAGTAGATACGTGTGCGATATTGCTTAGCTTTCGCACCCATGTGACAGAGCAGTGAAAGCGTTCCACGCGTCACTCACTGGTGTGGTCAATGCTGAGTTCACCACGAGACCCTCTGGGTTGGCCACACGGTAACTCTACCACATCCCAATTTTCTTACACTCCAAAAGGAAGTACGTAGGCATGTGTTCTTGATCTGGCTCACACTCAGCCAGTATCATGTTAACAGGGTTTCAACACGACCCCCAAAACATAACCCTTGAAGGTGTAAGCCGTATTACATAATGGTTTCAAAAGCGTGTACCACATTTGATGAATCTCTCATTCGTGCGATCCAATCACTCGCAAGCACTTGTGTTGTTCTGGAACTCTGTATCTAATCCCATCAATACGCTTGTGTTATCATTGTCTGAATACCATTGTCCATATTTAGCCACGAATCTTTCTCGCGTCTGTATACATACAAATGCACCGAGCAGAGACTGGATTAATGACGTGTATCATAATCCACAGTTTTTAATCTAGTTTTTAAAAGACTAGTTTCTTGTTATGCATCGGGAGGTTCAGCCATTGTGGCTTTTTCGTTTAAATTTCCTGGAAATCAGAACCGACCGCTGTAAGCTGCACCTTGCTGCTGCATCACGGTGTCTTAAACAGATCAGAACAGCGACCCATCTCGTGATGGCAGCTCAGGGTTATCCGCCATGTGGATCAGGTCGGTGCACGGCGCAGGCGTGCCATTCCCAGCGTCTCTGCCTCGATAACCATCGACGTATTACGATGTATGACATAGATCCACGATCTGTGACGCAGATCCACGAACTGCGACACAGATCCACAATATATCTCAGAGATCCATGAGACAGAAACACGATCTATGACAGAGAGCCGCGATTTATGACACATATCCACAATCTGTGTCATAGATCCACGATCTATGGCACAGATCCACGGTCATAATGTCTGTGCTTCTCCATTTCCCCCAGAATCTGTTTCTTTTCGTCACCAAGTTTGCCACGACTACTGTGCCTTTGTAGTTTCCCTGAGCCCACAGATTTCACGCTTCCTTAAATCTTAGGAATCTTCAATTATGCCATATCCCTAAGGTCTTCCAAGTCTTAACTCTTCTAAATCTCAGGAGCCTTCAATTCTAACCAAGTCCCTTAGGTCTTCCAAACCTCAGGGGGTCTTCAGTTAAGCCTTTGTCCCTAATTAGGTCTTCGAAATATCAGGGATCTTCAGTTCTACCATGTCCCTAAAGTCTTTCATGTCCCATAAACCTTAATTCCTCCCGGTCACCTGGGACTCCAAAGGCCTTCCACGTGCTCCTTAAGTCAGCTGGTTCTCCTACCCGCACCTGTCTTCCAGATGTTTCAAGTCCTCATTGTCTCCCAGGTTTCTTAGGTCTCCCAAGTCTGTTACGTAAACCCAGGAATTTCATCGTTCCCGGGTCTCTCTCTCTCTCTCTCTCTCTCTCTCTCTCTCTCTCTCTCTCCTCCAAAGTGACCGGGGTCTCTCCCCCACAGCCTCCGAAGTGACCCGCGTCTCTCCCCAGAACCTCCAAAGTGACCTGGGTCTCTCCCCAGAACCTCCAAAGTGACCTGGGTCTCTCCCCAGAACCTCCAAAGTGACCTGGGTCTCTCCCCAGAACCTCCAGAGTGACCCGGGTCTCTCCTCCCAGAGCCTTCGAAGTGACCCGCGTCTCTCCCCAGAACCTCCAAAGTGACCTGGGTCTCTCCCCAGAACCTCCAAAGTGACCTGGGTCTCTCCCCAGAACCTCCAAAGTGACCTGGGTCTCTCCCCAGAACCTCCAAAGTGACCTGGGTCTCTCCCCAGAACCTCCAAAGTGACCTGGGTCTCTCCCCAGAACCTCCAAAGTGACCTGGGTCTCTCCCCAGAACCTCCAAAGTGACCTGGGTCTCTCCCCAGAACCTCCAAAGTGACCTGGGTCTCTCCCCAGAACCTCCAAAGTGACCTGGGTCTCTCCCCAGAACCTCCAAAGTGACCTGGGTCTCTCCCCAGAACCTCCAAAGTGACCTGGGTCTCTCCCCAGAACCTCCAAAGTGACCTGGGTCTCTCCCCAGAACCTCCAAAGTGACCTGGGTCTCTCCCCAGAACCTCCAAAGTGACCTGGGTCTCTCCCCAGAACCTCCAAAGTGACCTGGGTCTCTCCCCAGAACCTCCAAAGTGACCTGGGTCTCTCCCCAGAACCTCCAAAGTGACCTGGGTCTCTCCCCAGAACCTCCAAAGTGACCTGGGTCTCTCCCCAGAACCTCCAAAGTGACCTGGGTCTCTCCCCAGAACCTCCAAAGTGACCTGGGTCTCTCCCCAGAACCTCCAAAGTGACCTGGGTCTCTCCCCAGAACCTCCAAAGTGACCTGGGTCTCTCCCCAGAACCTCCAAAGTGACCTGGGTCTCTCCCCAGAACCTCCAAAGTGACCTGGGTCTCTCCCCAGAACCTCCAAAGTGACCTGGGTCTCTCCCCAGAACCTCCAAAGTGACCTGGGTCTCTCCCCAGAACCTCCAAAGTGACCTGGGTCTCTCCCCAGAACCTCCAAAGTGACCTGGGTCTCTCCCCAGAACCTCCAAAGTGACCTGGGTCTCTCCCCAGAACCTCCAAAGTGACCTGGGTCTCTCCCCAGAACCTCCAAAGTGACCTGGGTCTCTCCCCAGAACCTCCAAAGTGACCTGGGTCTCTCCCCAGAACCTCCAAAGTGACCTGGGTCTCTCCCCAGAACCTCCAAAGTGACCTGGGTCTCTCCCCAGAACCTCCAAAGTGACCTGGGTCTCTCCCCAGAACCTCCAAAGTGACCTGGGTCTCTCCCCAGAACCTCCAAAGTGACCTGGGTCTCTCCCCAGAACCTCCAAAGTGACCTGGGTCTCTCCCCAGAACCTCCAAAGTGACCTGGGTCTCTCCCCAGAACCTCCAAAGTGACCTGGGTCTCTCCCCAGAACCTCCAAAGTGACCTGGGTCTCTCCCCAGAACCTCCAAAGTGACCTGGGTCTCTCCCCAGAACCTCCAAAGTGACCTGGGTCTCTCCCCAGAACCTCCAAAGTGACCTGGGTCTCTCCCCAGAACCTCCAAAGTGACCTGGGTCTCTCCCCAGAACCTCCAAAGTGACCTGGGTCTCTCCCCAGAACCTCCAAAGTGACCTGGGTCTCTCCCCAGAACCTCCAAAGTGACCTGGGTCTCTCCCCAGAACCTCCAAAGTGACCTGGGTCTCTCCCCAGAACCTCCAAAGTGACCTGGGTCTCTCCCCAGAACCTCCAAAGTGACCTGGGTCTCTCCCCAGAACCTCCAAAGTGACCTGGGTCTCTCCCCAGAACCTCCAAAGTGACCTGGGTCTCTCCCCAGAACCTCCAAAGTGACCTGGGTCTCTCCCCAGAACCTCCAAAGTGACCTGGGTCTCTCCCCAGAACCTCCAAAGTGACCTGGGTCTCTCCCCAGAACCTCCAAAGTGACCTGGGTCTCTCCCCAGAACCTCTAAAGTGACCTGGGTCTCTCCCCAGAACCTCCAAAGTGACCTGGGTCTCTCCCCAGAACCTCCAGAGTGACCCGGGTCTCTCCTCCCAGAGCCTTCGAAAAAAAAAAAAAATATGGATTGGAAATATTACCTTCCCTCCACTATGCGAAATACACGAGTGGCTCACATAGCCTCCCTACTTGTTGAGGAGGCTTAACCCTTCCTGCCATACCCACCCTCTCCTCCCCGGTGAGTGCCTTACACCCATACCGCCCCGGGAGGAGGACATGGTAAACCCCAGCCTCTCCTTCCCTCTCTCTCCCTTACCTCCTAGTCTCAGAAAACGTCGATGCCATGTTGAACATAATCCAGACTGGATACTGCTTTGTGTCACGGAGGCTGGGCCGGGGGCTGTCTTGTGCCTGGCCCCTTGTGTGTGTGTGTGTGTGTGTGTGTGTGTGTGTTAGAGGGCGAGAGCTTAATACATTTGCGTAGCCCCGTCTTTTTACCTTTTATTACATGGTCGCTTTCTCTTCTGAGGGGTACCATAGGTAAAGCTTCCAGTTCCCAGTCTTTACGCGAAATTGAGATCCAGTATTGATGGCGTGTCTGCTCCTCTAACTCTAATCAGTGTCTTAACTGGCATGTGGGTATACAGGAGGGTTTCCTGTTCTAAAGAATTTCCTTATTGTGGATCCTGACATTCCCAGTCCGTTTCCGTATAGTTAATGTACCTTCATGATAGGCTATTTGTCTTCAGGTATGAGGTGACTTCAAGTCGGTCTCTGTTCCATTGTACTTTCTCTCATTGTAATGTTGTGATCAACAAGACCTTAGTTATTTCTCTCGTTAAGTTCCACTAAACATCTTCGAGCAATTCAGCCTCTTATGCCATCATTGTTGCATCATTTATTATTTGTAATTCAAATGTATAATTTTCAATTTATTTTCATAAGACACCTTGAAATAATGTATACAGAGTACCACAGATATCTAGACTGAAGAGTTTTCGTCTTAAATAATACAAAAAATAGAGAAATTACTTTATTCTGTTTGTTGGTATTTGAGTTTCAGTTAAGGTCATTACTCATATATATCATAAAATATAGGCACGAATCTCATTCATCCTGTTCCAAAATACCCAGATTGTAAGAGTACGAATGAAGTAATTTTATCACTAAATTGCAGTGATTCACAGTACCTATATATGCATATGTAAACATGTATATCCACCAGTATAGAGACACCTGGGGCCTTGAAAACCTTACTCCAAACACTTACTCCAGACACACACATGATCTGAAACTACATGATACAGAGTTTAAATATAAAGCTTAAGACATTTTACGTAAGGTGATGGGGATAAGACACCTGATTAAATTTCCAGTAATTGTGTTGTCTTTCGTTTTACTTACTTTTGACTAAGCTACAACAGTCTTATTGGATATTACCTTCCTCGTAATATGATAAACCTACCATAACTTTAACACTGTGGGGCTGATTATTACATGGATTACAATGGCATACACCTGTACAGTTGAGCTCAGATGATCTGCAGGAAGTCGAGATCCTGGTTTAGGGGCACTACTCCTGATTTCTCGTGGAACTGGACGAAACTGGCATCGATAAATTCTTGCCTGCCACTTAGTAGAGTTGGTTCAGACATCTGCGCCGTGATCTGGAAGATTATTATTTTTCTCATTTTACGATATTTAGTGAGACGTTGGTGATATTGAGAAATACGAAGATCAGGAGAAAAAGATGTGTGATGAATTTACGTTGAAGTAGGTGAATCACATATAGAAATCAACAGAAAACGTGAGAACCTTACCTCACTTTTCCTAGAAGCTTTTATTTACCTTCATCTGGATGTTATTTGAAAAGCATGAGAGTCTTAGTGTCCGTGTTTACAGGCGAAGCAGCTCAGCATTGTTTACGTTCGTGTAGGAACGCGGATTACACCGCCTGGCGCCCTCGCGGAGCAGATAAAGAGAAAAAACAACGCCGGTGTATCATGTCAATAACAACGATATATATGGTTAATCCGGCCTGCTAGGGTAGGATGAGTGAGGGTTTCATAGATTCTGTTGATTTATGGAATTATTCTTTTTACTTTTACATTACATAACCCACCAAGTTTTGTTTGTTTTCCGGTTTTATTGTGCTTGTATTCATAGTCGGATTCCATCCACGAACACTGTTGATCGTCATACCTACACAGCACATGAGAATTATTCATTATGACAAACATGACAACTTTGGCATTCAATGTAATTTTTGACTGCTAAGAAAAGTTAGGTGAGGTGAGGTTTTCATAGGTTAGGTTAGGTGAGGTTTTCATAGGTCAGGTGAGGTTTTCATAGGTTCTGTTGAGTTCCGCAAGAGGTTTACCTGATTTTTCGTCGATTAAGCCAACATTTCCCCCTGATCTACATAAACCCTCATCTATTGACTCATTTGATGATGTAATTACGCTTCAAATCGTAATGCAAACCTCCAACTCAACACTACTGAGTGTAAAGAACACATTGATTAAAATTTCATACAGCTAGGTGAATAGAATGATGCCTCTACACTGGATTTTACCCTCAAAAACATTGTTTAAATTCGGATTGGCCAAAGTTGCAGCTACAGTAAGTAAAAGTAAACACCTTGTGGAGCAGTCTCTCGTGTCTTCCAGTATCTGTATTTTTTATACGATCCTGAAGTCGCCATCCTTTGAAAATGGTGGTGGGGAAATATGTGTTGTTGGAGAATCTCATAATGGGTTCTTTGGCTGTGTTGTCATCGGTAATTTTTTTTCTTATAGGGGTAAGGTGTGTTCAGTAGACTTCTTCTCTGTGTGATACTGGATAACTCCTTTCCATCATGTTTGCTGACTTGCTTCTCCAGAGCATTTAGTAAACTGTCTGCTACCACAAAACTGTTCCTTAGGTCCCTAAAGATTTGGACTCGCACATCACTCAACGAGCTATCACTTTTTTTTCTTTTACTTGGTAAGGAAGGTATTAACGGGCTCATAACCTGTTCAGATGCGCATTCCAGTCAGTGCTTCTCATAATTCTGGAGATGTTGTACTGACAGAAAAGATCAATTATCCTTTTTTTTTTACGTTTTTTAAAAGGTAAATGTCTGCTTGGACGAGTATTAAATAAGTTGATAACATCCGTATTTGGAAGTTTGATTGTGTACTTTTGCTTGGTACTGGCAGCATATCTTGCATGTAAGAGAGGCTGTGTGTGTGTGTGTGTGTGTGTGTGTGTGTGTGTCTACACCTCCTCATGGTCACAGTATAACTCAGGGATATGATGATGTAGGTTGTGGTTTCCATCTTCCTCATACATGTATGCCACAACATTCTTCGTCATGTACAACAATAATGTTCGATGTCTCACCGGTGGTACCCAACAAGATCTTAAAAAAAAGCCGATCCAATCCTCTTCAGTTCTACCCAGTGTTAAAAAAACGTTTTCCAGTGTGTAGCATTTTTTTTTCCTGTTTCAAAGTCGAGTCATCCGGGATCCTTGGACAGTTGGTCTTCCTCTCTCCGAGGTATTTTCACGCTTATTTCCGGATATGTGTGTCTGACGAAGTTAAGGAAGGCCCACTTATACATTCTAGCCGTAGTTGCTATGTGAGCAAGAATCATCAGTCAGCTATTTCATCGAGTCTAGCAAGGATAGGCCCTGAGTGCTTGAATGAGCTTCCTTCCGTCTGTCAGTAATACACCAGCCTTGAGAACAGGGGCGACTAGGTTGTCTTTCCCACGATCTTCATGCGGCTGACGGACAGCAGATTCAGCGGTTCTCGCCATGCTGCTACTATCTACTCTAACCATATGAACGAAGCAGATTTAGCGGTTTTCGCTAGAGAGCCATTTTCTTCTGGCTAAAGGAAACGATTTTTTTTTTTTTTCTCCGAGCGAATGTGATAGACTTTCCCTCTGAGATTGATATGCTTGCTGAGGAATAACTAGGGTAAACAAACTGCTGTCGTTCTTAAGCATCATTTCTGTTGCTGTTGTGATTGACTTCCTGATTTTCATTGGATCACCGAGTGTTTTTGTGTCTCACATTCTGAACTGGCAAAGGGGGTCTCACTTCCGATCTGTGTGAGGACTGTTCTTGAATATATGGCTGTAGATTCCCCCTTTGCCTTTCGCATTCAATATATAATTCTTAGTTTCTTTTCTTTTTTGTTGTTGTAGTTGTTACTAGTCACTACAGCAGTATATCATTCTTAATTTCTTTGTTGTTGTTGCCACCCCAGAACTAAGAGATGTGATGTAATCGTAGACATCAAAACTGTTCGATCATGTTTTCAGTGATCTTCATAATGAATCGTACAGCATTTTTATCCCTTTTTTTATTTTTTGGTTCATGTGAAGGATCTGCCATCATTTCGCACCTCCTGATCACACAGGCTGTCTCTGGCTGTACCAGCACCCACATGTGTACATCCCCCGCCTCTATTCTGAATGATGTCCTTCAAAACTCCCCTCCTTTATCTTTGGAGTCATGACTGTCCCTCTGCTCGAAGGCCGGACAACATGAGAGTAAGGAAAATGCGTGTCTGTCCAGACGCTGGACAGTCGACTCTGTCTCTCGTGCGGTAAGTGGATGATATCCATGAATGGGTAACTGGAACACTCGTCACTCCCAGTATGTATGCAGGGAGGTGTCTTGCGGTGTCTTGTACACTTCGCATGACCGTGGAGAAGGTACCGTGGCGGCGGTATCAGTCTTTTAAAAGACTGCAGCTGCGTACAGCTTCCAGTTAGACACCAGAGTAGCGTAATGGAAAAGGAGGACCAGTCGAATCCTTTCTACGTATGATGACCAAAATGGAACGCTGGATTTGTGATAATTTCGCTTTCTATGACGTCGAGGCATCAGAGAGCAAACAAGCAGTATGAGATCCATTCTGGTAATATCCCAGCACTTCCATGGTCTCTTCTCCATATCTTGTCGTCTGGTCCTTTGGTAGAGAATCCAAGAGAGCGTCGTCAGACTTCATATATCAGTTTGTGGACTCCGACACAACAGCTGATTTACTGACCGGAATTTACACTGTTAATTGACCCTTGAGTCACGACTCCAGACTCCAGTCAGATATCTTGAAGAACGGCTTCTTTAAATCTCTTAACAATTATCCCAAAGAGGGACATGGTGGTATTAAATTTGCCCCAGACGAATAAATTGTCCTGTGTCGGCAAGGAAGGCATCGCTCCATCTAATCTTCTAGCCTTTGGCATAATCAGTCTGGGTGAGACACAAGCATGATGACCGAGATTCAGTCTGCTGGGTCCAGACTACGCTTGAAGATGGTGTAGATGGTATCCATTTCAGCTGGTGCAGTTGGTAACTTGTTACCGCTGGAAAACTTGATGAGTTTGTTTGATGTTGCATTCTTGTCTCCGCAAATCTGTCACTAATGTCGTCTTCTAAGACAAGAGCTGATACATTTTGTGTTGCTTGTCCATCATGTTGGCGGTATTGCTCTTATTTGAATGGCTGTGGTACAAACTGATGCTCTGATTTAGATGGCTGTGGTACAAACTGATGCTTTGATTCAGGTGGCTTTGGTACAAACTGATGCTTTGATTCAGGTGGCTTTGGTACAAACTGATGCTTTGATTCAGGTGGCTTTGGTACAAACTGATGCTTTGATTCAGGTGGCTTTGGTACAAACTGATGCTTTGATTTAGGTGGCTGTGGTACAAACTGATGCTTTGATTCAGGTGGCTTTGGTACAAACTGATGCTTTTATTTAGGTGGCTGTGGTACAAACTAATGCTCTGATTTAGATGGTTGTGGTACAAACTGATGCTTTGATTTAGGTGGCTGTGGTTTAGACTGATGCTTTGATTTAGGTGGCTGTGGTACAAAGGCTCGGTGATTTTTCTGTACATGAGATGGAGTTTCTCTTCTTCATCTCCTTCAGCTGAGTTCTGGACCATCGCACCCTCTAGGGTGGTGGGTTGTCCCACCTTCCCTTCACCAGAGTCAGTATTTTCCAGGACTGGGATGGTTGGCGTCTACTTCCAATTTCTACTTTGGCATTTCCTTTTCCTCTGTAACAGCTGCAACTCTGCGAGAGTAGGGTTTTCAAAGTACAGTATGGTGTCAGGCTGAAGCGTTGTGACCAAGACTATTCAAAACGTTCAAAACTTGTGGTTATCCAGCTTGATACCATACAGTCAGGCCCAAGGACGAATGGCGTAGGTGCCCACTAGCGCCCAGTAGACGCCAGGTAAACTACGTCACCAGAGACTGGTTGCAACTGAATTTTGTTCGGAAACATTGAGATCCCATGACATCAAGGTTCCTCATATGGACCAGCGACCCCCCTTCCAGCTTCAGTCTGAAAAATCCTCGTAAAATTCTTCCAGTAGAGTTGTGCGACATGCCAGGGGTTCTCTGCACCACTAGCGTGTGCAACACGACGTTCCCCTTCGACGTCCTGCCACTACCTGTCGCCACGTCGGATAGGCTTGATGACAGTAGGGACGAGACCCAGAGTCTCCTTTGGTCAGCCTCGCTACTCTGATTGGTTGGTTATACGTGGGTCAAAACCCCGAATCACTGCTTGTACGTAGGTGATTGGTTATAAGAGGGTCAAAACCGGATCATGATGTGTTCTTAGACGATTGGTTGTGAGTTAAAACTGATACTTTTTAAGATAAAAAATATCACTAGACAAATCTTCACTGCCAAATGCTGGAACGATAATTAACCCTAGTGAGTCTTATGATTAAAACTTCATCACCTAAGTAGGTCTTGCGTCGCTTCCCCCTGCTGTACCGTCATGTCTTTCCCGGGGAATCTATATTTCAGAATAATTGGACCCGCATTTCTCATGGTAAATTTTTTTTCCCCACAATTACGTATTGCCTAAAGGAACGAACATCCACGCTTTGCTCTTGAAGCTCTCTTCCTGAAGGCCATTGTCCATCTTTCCTCTTCTCTTTAGGGAAATAGTGTAATGTGTAGTATTGTCTCAGCATATTCTATTAAGTTCTGTATTGACTTCCTTCTGTCTTCGACAACCAGGCTCCATTTTCGTATCTTGTACTACCAGTTCCATCCGCATCTGTGTATATGCCACTTGCTGTGGTGTTTACCCACTGCATATATATATATACGATTTGCTGCAGTGTTTTCCCACTGTGTATATACCACTTCCTGTGGTGTTCTCCAACTGTGTAAATACCCCTTGTTGCGCTGTTCTCCCACTATGTTGACTGTCTTCCTTGCTCAATCTCTCTGTGTTCCTTCGTTTCCTTCGCCCTTTTGATCATTCTTCTTCTCCTTCTGAACTCCTGCCTTCGTCTTTTTGTTCTGTATAAACTTACTCTAACAAGTTTGTGATCGCATACAAGTTTTCTTAATTGCCCAACCACCGTTTGGCTGTTGTACTGTATACATAAGCAGAGCTTTGCAGGTCATTTCTCTGTGATGCCGCCTTGTTACCTCCCCATCTTGTCCACACAGCCTCCGGAACCATACTGCTAATATCAGTCGCTTCTCGTGAGGTGCCCTGTCTTATTTCCTCTCATTTTTTTTTTTTTTTGTGAGCGTTTTCTCCTTGTCTTGAAAGTATTCCTCGTCCGGGTCAAATATCATGACTGATCTGTGTCTCTCTTGATCCTGGTTTGTTTTCTTCATGGAGGTCCCTTAAAATTCCAAGCTGTTGCATGTCTACTTCTGGCTCTCTGCCTCCTCCTGTGTATTAGTTCCTGTTTTCCTGTGAAACATTCATGTCGAAACGCTCATGCTAAATAATATCGATGTTTCTCTCTTTTTTTTTCTGCTAGGTGTTCCTTGATAACCTCCTCCTTGAGTTTATCTTAATAGCCTTCCCATATTACGTCTGGCTGGTCCACTACTGGGTCACCCAGCTGGCTGGTCCACGACTGGGTCATCCAGAGCCTTGTCACCCACCCAGTTGGCTGGTCCACTACTGGGTCATCCAGAGCCTTGTCACCCACCCAGTTGGCTGGTCCACTACTGGGTCATCGAGAGCCTTGTCACCCACCCAGCTGACTGGTCCACTACTGGGTCATCCAGAGCCTTGTCACCCAGCTGCCCCACCGTCTGTCTCACTTTACAAGTGTTCCACCTGCTCCTCTACTCTCAAGTATTCCTGTTCTTATCGCCCACATGTTATCTTTACCAGTTACTTCTTATCCACTATCTTTATCTCCATCACTTGGTTAGAAACGACTTCTTTTTTTTTTCCTCTATGTACACCTTCTACCACTCCCTTCATCTTTTACCACTCCCTTTCAGTCGTCTCCCTACTCTTTTATCAATTTAGAGTCTCCCTCCCTCAACACTGGTATACTTTTCTCCGATTATAAATTTCCCGCAAAAAGAGTTCAGTGGCTCTTTCCCTTGAGCAACAGGATTTCCCCCCCCACCGTACCAACCATGCAGATTTTTCCCTGTGGAACAGAATTTCTCGTATACCAGCCATGCTGCCTTTTCCCCCCCTGGAACAGAATTCTTACTATACCAACCACGTCGATTTTTTTCCCCCCCCTGGCTGTACAGAATCACCCCTTATACCAACCACGTCTCTCCCATCCCCTGGAAGGGAATATCCCATATATGTACCACACAGGTCCCGTGGGATTACTTTATATCCCCTTCCGTAGAAAACTCTCAAACTCGTTCACGGGGAATTTCCCTTTAGACCCAGCTGACACGGCAGCATCTTCGTGTCACAGACGCTGCCGCCTCCTCCTCCTCCTCCTCCTAAACCCTCCCTCCCTCCCTCCCACACCATCAGGAAGACCCCGAGCAACGATATGGGTCTGGCTAGTCCTTGGATGGGTGACCGTCAGTTGCTGGTGAGCGCCACACCAAGAAAATTCTCTCTCTCTCTCTCTCTTCTCTCTCTCTCTCTCTCTCTCTCTCTCTCTCTCTCTCTCTCTCTCTCTCTCTCTCTCTCTCTCTCTCTCTCATATATTCAGCCACCCTTCCTTAAGAATAGCTCGCATTCCACGCCTCTTATTAACAACAATTATGTTCGTGCCGATGTATGTTCTTACTTCCTTATCAATTTGCAATTTCTTGGCGCCCTCGTTTTAAGTTTCGCTGTGAAGTCACAGGCTCGCACTGTTCGTTATCATATCGCTCTTTCTCTATCGTCTGATTATTCGCTGTAGTCATACGATCCACTATAGTCTCGCTATTCTTTATAGTGTTATTGTTCACTATAGTCTCTGTTCGTTATAGTCTTACTACGCACTATAGCCTCACTATTCGTTTTAGTCTAACTTCACTGTAGTCTTGTGTTCATTATAGCCTTACAATACACCATAATCTCACTATTTGTTATCGTCTTACTATACACTTATAGTCTCACTACGCTATAGTCTGACTGTTCACTTTAGCTGCTTAATCCGTGGGGAGCTTTAACAGGATTAGAAAAAAATATTAATCCCCTTTGGCTCCACCATCTGAATGTTCCAGGCCGTCTGCTCAGCAAATACCAAACTAATTTATTTCCGTCGTATAATACGAGCCTCATTATCTCCGCCTCACTCGACTGGGTCATTTGGCCTCATCGACAACCCCGTGAGGTACCCGTTGTGAGGGGAGTGAGTTACCCGTTGTGAGGGGCGTGAGTTACCCGTCGTGAGGGCCGTGAGTTACCCGTTGTGAGGGGCGTGAGTTACCCGTCGTGAGGGCCGTGAGTTACCCGTTGTGAGGGCCGTGAGTTACACGGTGTGAGGAAGGTCGGGGGTGAGGGCCGTGAGTTCGATGCTCACGCGTGGTGAGGGGTCTTATCCTTGCTTTCGAGGGGGGTGCCCTGTCTCCTCCTTCCGTCACCGTCCTCGTGCGCGCGAGCACTTCCCCGTGGTCACCCCCCCCCCCCCCCCCTCTCTCTCTCTCTCTCTCTCTCTCTCTCTCTCTCTCTCTCTCTCTCTCTCGTTTTTTTTTTTTCAGGGGTCCAGTTTCTTACTAACCCCGGCACATCCAGTCCCTCCCTCCCTCCCTCCCACCCACCCCTGCACACCGTAATTCCCACCTGTCAATATCTAGGCTGACCTCCGCTGAAAAACAGAGTCCCATTATCGCCCCTTCCTGACCTGGCCTCACGGCGCGCGCGCGGGCGCTTGAGCGTGTGTGTGTGTGTGTGTGTGTGTGTGTGTGTGTGTGTGTGTGTGTTGTCCACCACTACGACAAAGCCCTTGCTGTTCACTCACCACCTGCAGCCTCACCGCCACATCACACTATCCAGCCAACGCTACCACATTGATCTACATCCACCACACCATCGCCATTACCACCACACCACCACACATCAGTAGTATACTACCACACCACTACCTTACATCCACCACACACCACCACTCCCAACCCTCCACCACACCATCATCTCCAACACCCTCACCTCCACCACACCATCATCTCCAACACCCTCACCTCCACCACACCATCACCACCAACATCGAACCTACACCCTCACCTTCACCATACTACCCTCATCACCAACTTAATATACCCTCATCTCCAACGCTGATGCAATCGCCACGTAAGTAACCCTCGTACTCTGATGCTAAATATTTCTCCTCCAGCACGACCGTCAACCTGTGCCATAACCGAGTGTAGATGAAAGCAACACCGGTAATAACGTCATGAAACAGACGAGACAAACTCCTCGTCACACACACACACACACACACACACACACACACACACACACACACACACACACACGGCTGCCACTACTTGCGCCTCTTTAAGGCGCAGGGTTACCAATATTTGTGCCTCTTTAGTGAAGAAAACGGGAAAAATAATGGTTTTTTTATTTCCCTAGGTTTATGTGTTGTCCTCGTCTCTAGTGTGTTCACACTGAGCTCTCACGCTTCTCATCGGTCTCATCTGCCGACGCCACACACCCTGGGGAATGTACCCCAGTGGTCTGCTGACACTGGCGTTCCAGTGTCTCCACCACAGCCACACCAGACACACCACCCACACCAGCCACGCACCAGCCACACCACCACACACCACCCACACACCACACACCAGCCACACCACCACACACCAGACACACACCACCACACAGGACACACCCCCACACCACCACACCAGACACACCACCACACAGGACACACCCCCACACCACCTCACCAGACACACCACCACACAGGACACACCACCACAGCAAACACACCAGCCACACCACCATACCAGACACACCAGCCACACACCAGCCACACTACCCTACACCACCACATACCACCACACCACCCACACCTCCAGTCACACCACCCCACACCACCCCTGTGTCTCCGGCCATATTTCACAAAGTCTTGAAGGGAAGCTAAATCACTTCTCCCAAGTTGGGGCAGCAAGACACCGCACCCGAACTCGTCGTGACACTTATCTCCTGTTGCGCGCCTCGCCACCCCTGCTCTCTGGCCTCCATTTGTTACTCTGCGTCAGCGACTACCTCGGGGATCTTACCGCTGCAGGCGTGGCTGGTGCATCCAGCAGGGACACCACCAGTAGTTATGTGGCCCTGGTCATCTGAACACACACACACACACACACACACACACACACACACACACACACACACACACGAGTCCTCTCCAGTTTCTCCACAGCTGGAGGGAGCTGTTGTGAGTCGTGCTCTTCTGTCGTCACCGTTAAGGGCAAAAAATTACAAGGAAGACACAGGAGAGAGAGAGAGAGAGAGAGAGAGAGAGAGAGAGAGAGAGAGAGAGAGAGAGAGAGAGAGAGAGAGAGAGCGAGCCATACCTCACAAGCGCTAGAGGAACCACAGGACCTCAGGTCACTGTGTGTAAGGTCTTGTCCTCAAGATCCTGTGTACAAACGTTCACGTATCTGTTGGGGAGAACGATAAGGAACCGTGAAGCTAGGGATCAGGTAGAGCAAGACTGAGCAAGACATCACAGACGCAGCTGAGACTAAAGTGAAAAGTAGTCACTTGATTCTTAAGACAGAATACCTTTTAAGAGATATAATGTGCCTAAGGATGCCAGGAAGACCCAAACGAGGACAAAATATAAGGAAGAAAACCACATGAATCTAAACACTCATTTTAGAATGACAATCCTAGATAAGGGAATTGGAGCAACGTTCTAACAGACTCGACGAAATCTACTACGGGTTAGCGAACTTGGCACCCTAAAGTAGGATATGGAGAGATGAGATCAGAGAAAAAAGGCAAATCAATGGATTGACAAGGAGTATGAAGAGGCGAGGGAATACAGAGAGACTGTGTGCGCAAGAAATTAAAGAAACACTGAGGCCAAGCAGCTCCTGAAAGGTACAAGAGGGCTAGAGATGTGGTCATGAGGGAAGAAGAAAGTCAGGAGGATTGCATCATCTTACAAGGGGACCAAGACAAACTCCAAAGTTGGTCTGGTACATGGGTGATCAAACTCAGACGAAGTAAATACAGATGGAACCCAGTAAAATGAGACGTCAATACGAATACTATCAAGCAGGATATGAGCTACTGGAAAACTGCTCGTGAGGGGACTTGGTAGTTGACACTGAGAGTCGACTTTGCAACTAGATTGTCACCAAAGCGTCCCTACCTTCGAGGAATAGTAAGGAGAAGCAATAGTCTTCTGGCAAATGTTAGAACTGCAGTCAAGTACAGTTCCTCGATAAGAGAATATTCAGTAAACAGTTCACATTCAAGATAAAGTCAGAATTAGAATATGCTTCTCATATTTGTTCACCTCACCTACAGAAGTACCAAGAACTAGTAGAGAAAGTCCAGAGAAGGGCAACAAAGATGGTACCAACTTTATAAGAGATAAGTACAGTGAGAGGTTAGGAGCCATAGATATGTCCACCATGGAAGAGAAAAGAGTAAGAAGGAACTTGATCAAAACCTCTACGTTTTCAATCGTATTGCTGATATCAACAGTAAATAGCTCGTCTTAAGATGTAAAGATAGGACAGCCAGAAGCCATAACACGAAATTGAGCAAGACTCTTGTTATAAGAAGAGTAAAGAAATACTTCTACAGCAAAGGCGTGGTGCAGGGTTGGGGTATATGGAACCATGAGACTGTAAAATGTGGACAGCATACATAAGTGTAAAAAGTTGTATGATGATAGAGAATGTTGAAGAACTGGCGCCTCACCAGTGTAGAACGTCGTCTTCATGCTGGTCAAACAGATAAACACACACACACACACACACACACACACACACACACACACACACACACATGTAGTAGGAAAAAGAAAAAAACTTCACCAACGACCAATATATTTGATGAAGTGTTATTTCTCCTCGTCCACTAACCATGAGACCCCCTGCATAACAGGCCATTAATGGTAAACTGAGCGCCATTGGCGGTGCACCAAACATTCTTTAGGGTAAACCAAACACCGCTGACGGTACACCAAACAATACTGGGGGTACATGATACACCACTGACGGTACACCAAACACTACTGGGGGTACATGATACACCACTGACGGTACACCAAACACTACTGGGGGTACATAATACACCACTGACGGTACACCAAACACTACTGGGGGTACATGATACACCACTGACGGTACACCAAACACTACTGGGGGTACATGATACACCACTGACGGTACACCAAGTACCCCAAAGGTTACATCAAACACCACTGATGGTACATTATATACTACTGACGGTACACCAAGCACTCTTGAGGGTACAACATACATAACTAACGGTGCACCAAGTATGCCTACCACTGACGGTACACCAAGCACTCTTGAGGGTACAACATACATAACTAACGGTACACTAAGTATGCCTACCACTGACGGTACACCAAGCACCACTGGTGATATACTGAGCATCCATAACGGTACAGCAACCGCCACCACTGGTGGTACACTGAGGATGTCATGAATTCGTGTATGACTTGCAGTCTGGGTGATTCTTCATCAAGTGTCATTCATCCGGGCAAACATCCCAGTAACAAACCCATCCATCCTCTGTATTCCCACACTGATATAGTGTTGAAAACCTTATTAAAAGCTAATCATATTACAATGTTATATATATATATATATATATATATATATATATATATATATATATATATATATATATATATATATATATATGACAGAGTTGACAGAGATGCTCTGTGGAAGGTATTAAGAATATATGGTGTGGGAGGCAAATTGTTAAAAGCAGTGAAAAGTTTTTATCGAGGATGTAAGGCATGTGTACGTGTAGGAAGAGAGGAAAGTGATTGGTTCTCAGTGAATGTAGGTTTGCGGCAGGGGTGTGTGATGTCTCCATGGTTGTTTAATTTGTTTATGGATGGGGTTGTTAGGGAGGTGAATGCAAGAGTTTTGGAAAGAGGGGCAAGTATGAAGTCTGTTGGGGATGAGAGAGCTTGGGAAGTGAGTCAGTTGTTGTTCGCTGATGATACAGCGCTGGTGGCTGATTCATGTGAGAAACTGCAGAAGCTGGTGACTGAGTTTGGTAAAGTGTGTGAAAGAAGAAAGTTAAGAGTAAATGTGAATAAGAGCAAGGTTATTAGGTACAGTAGGGTTGAGGGTCAATTCAATTGGGAGGTGAGTTTGAATGGAGAAAAACTGGAGGAAGTGAAGTGTTTTAGATATCTGGGAGTGGATCTGGCAGCGGATGGAACCATGGAAGCGGAAGTGGATCATAGGGTGGGGGAGGGGGCGAAAATTCTGGGAGCCTTGAAGAATGTGTGGAAGTCGAGAACATTATCTCGGAAAGCAAAAATGGGTATGTTTGAAGGAATAGTGGTTCCAACAATGTTGTATGGTTGCGAGGCGTGGACTATGGATAGAGTTGTGCGCAGGAGGATGGATGTGCTGGAAATGAGATGTTTGAGGACAATGTGTGGTGTGAGGTGGTTTGATCGAGTAAGTAACGTAAGGGTAAGAGAGATGTGTGGAAATAAAAAGAGCGTGGTTGAGAGAGCAGAAGAGGGTGTTTTGAAATGGTTTGGTCACATGGAGAGAATGAGTGAGGAAAGATTGACCAAGAGGATATATGTGTCGGAGGTGGAGGGAACGAGGAGAAGAGGGAGACCAAATTGGAGGTGGAAAGATGGAGTGAAAAAGATTTTGTGTGATCGGGGCCTGAACATGCAGGAGGGTGAAAGGAGGGCAAAGAATAGAGTGAATTGGAGCGATGTGGTATACCGGGGTTGACGTGCTGTCAGTGGATTGAATCAAGGCATGTGTATGGGGGTGGGTTGGGCCATTTCTTTCGTCTGTTTCCTTGCGCTACCTCGCAAACGCGGGAGACAGCGGCAAAAAAAAAAAAGAAAAAAAAAATATATAAAACTTAGGAAGGATGTCTTAGTCAGGGTCATTATGCATCGTCGTTAAAGGGGCATTTAGTAGTTTATATATATATATATATATATATATATATATATATATATATATATATATATATATATAGTCATATCTTCTCCGGCAGTTAGAACTATACATAAAGTTCTCACATTAGACTTGAAGAAGGTCAGGGACGTCGTTGCGTCTCGCGTGACCTGTGGGGTAGGCTGGTCTACGTATTGGGGAGAGAACCCAACTCCATTGGTTCTAGAAATATTTGCACACACACACACACACACACACACACACACACACACACACACACACACACACACACACACACGACAAATAACAGAGACATGAAAACCCTCTTTCCATATCTCTGGACCATACACCAGTCTGCCAGGGTTCGGGGGTGGGGGACTACGAGACCAGAGGAAACAACAGGAAATCAGGCATAAGAAGTATTGGGAAGGACTTGTGGAAACATGTCTTTCTTCATCCACAGAACAGTGGGTGTCTGGAACACATCAGGTGTACACGGGAAGTTCCTCTGGCACATTCCTGCGCAAGATGAACAGTGAGGTTAAGAGACTGCTTTCCAAAAGGGCGTCGCACATGTCCTTATACCCTCGAGCACAAAGAGATAGCCACAAGTTGGTGATCACACACACACACACACACACACACACACACACACACACACATATACACACGCGCGCACGCACTGGCTGCAGATGAATCAGTACTTCTTCGTGGTGAATCTCCCCACTAAAATACAAATCTAATGACTCTTCATCTGGCTGAGTGACATCGGAACTATATGTATACCTTGATGTATATTTGTGTGCGAATGTGTATGTGTGAATATATACGTGAAATCGTGCATATATATATATATATATATATATATATATATATATATATATATATATATATATATATATATATATATATATATATATATATATATAAATTCATGTATGTCTGTGTGTTTGTAATTTTTTTTGTCCTACTTGTCTGGCGTTTCCCGTGCTTGCGCCAGCAACAGACAAAGGAAAGGCCACATCCGCTCACATCCATTCTCCAGCTGTCTTGTGTAATGCACCGAAACCACAGCTCCCTAGCCACATTCAGGCCCCACAGACTTTCCACTGGTTATCCTATGGTGTGTGTGTGTGTGAGGGAGGGGAGAGGTGAGAGGCACCACAGGAGTGTGGTGAGTGGGGAAGATTAGAAAAGAGGTCGTTAAATTTAAGTATTTAGCATCGTGCACTTCATAGCATACATGATCCATGAAACTCGAAAACAGATGGTAAGCTGTCATATCCTCCAAGGGAAAATGATAGTGAAAGAAACCTGGTTTTACCTTGTGTATGGAGGGAATATGTAGAACCTCACACACCCTGCGACTGTTTGTTGAGAATATGACACTTGAAGAAGGAGATCCAGATGGGAAATAGGAAGGGCGAAGCTACGTTTGAGAAATGCACGAAAGAAAAAAAAAAAGTTTCCATTTAGTTCCCAAAAGTCGGCAACTCATTTACGAAGTTGTTGGGGGACAACAGACAACGACACGACAACAGCCTAGGAATCTTAAATGAGCTGAGAAGGAAGAAGATACGAGTCAGTAGAAATGATACGACTTGCGCTTAAATAACACAGAGGGACCAAGTGCTGGCAACGCTGAGGTGGTGAGGTAACGATAAACCACCAGGTCGTGCTGGAAGCCTTTGGTGAAGGAGAGGGAAAAAGCGAGAGTGTAAACAGTCAGGAGGACGTGATGCCACATGATGACACTCAAGTGAGCAACTGAAAAGTTATTTTTTGGAAATGATGACGTTTGTCAAATACCATGATAGACCATAGAAAAAAAAAAACAAGAAAGGTCATGACGCATGAAGAAGAGTTCGGCAAGACGAAGGAGAGCGTAGCGATAGAGAGAGAGAGGGAGAAGACGGGGTCGTTCACCAGAGAAGCTAGAGAAGTATGAAACAAATGACTTCCAAACAGCATTGGCTGCCGAATCCTATGGTTGAAGACGTGGAGGCGGGAGGCTGAACACAAGCCACAGATTCCAACAAGCCGTACAGGAAAGTGTGGACGCTGAGGGGCACTGTGGATGATTGTCGGTAAAGAAAAAAAAACATCATCAGCTGAGATACGAGGATGCAGGGTAAATACACCGCGATAGGGTTGAAGGCGTGAAGAAAACAAAAGAGCGACGAAATAATAAGACTCAAGCCTCTATACTAGATGGTCTTCGGGGTTGAAGAAATGGCTTTCAATTCTCTCCAGTCGGATGTTGTTATGTTTATGAAATAGACGTTACAAAACAAAAGAAAATAAGACAAATGACGTACTGATGATATATAAGTTTTAGTCTTGACGTAAGGCCGAGGAATAAGAAATTCCGGAGGTTAGAGGCGTGATTGATGAGACCTCGAGGGAGGGATAGGATGGTTGGTCGAGGAGGAACAGTGGAAGGAAGGCAGAGGAAATGACGGAGAAGAGTCACCATGTATAGAGTTTTCACCTCCAGGACTGATCTAGACACACGCAGCGTGGGACCGGCATACAGAACCCGGAAAACATAAGAATTTGATGAGATATTCCTGAAAAATGTGGTATGAGAAGGGTGGAGCGAAAGGGGCAGGAGAAGGGGAAGAGCTAATGTAAAAATGAGATTGTTATCGAGAAGGGAAAAGCGAACAAAATAGGAGAGAATCCACAGTAGCAATCTATCTGGAAATTTCAGCTGCGGCAGGTTTAAATTAAGACCTAATATGTAAATGCGGATTGATTACTGGTGAGTGATACGTTTGAAAATTGAAGAATCGGATGGGGATTATTATTATTATTATTAGTAGTAGTAGTATTATTATTATTATTATCATTATTGTTATTATTGTTATCATTTATTATGATTATTGCTGTTGTTAATATTGCTATTATCATTATTATTATTATTATTATTATTATTATTATTGTTATTATTATTATTATTATTACTGATAATATTAGTTATAATTATTCATAATTATTATTGCTGTTCTTATTATTATTGTCGTTATTCATTATTGTTATTAGTAATAGAAGTATTGGTAATATTACTATTATCATTATTATTGGTAATAGTGGTAGTACAGCTATTATTATTATTATTATTATTATTATTATTATTAGTAGTAGTAGTAGTAGTAGTAGTAGTAGTAGTAGTATCATTATTATTATTATCACGAGGTACTGGAGGATGATACAGACCTTATATGATGGGGAAGGAAGACGAAAGGTAAGTGGCTACCTTAATTCTCTATATACAGTACGATGCTCGGGGAGTGTCGGGGGTCCTGCCTTGTACTCTAGCCTCCAGTGGCGTTTGAGACAGGGTAACCCACCCTTGTGAATATTCCCAGCGAAAGGTTTATGTGTGCACTCGATTCACGCCAGAGGACTTGAAACGGGTTGAGTGATAGACATAACTAGATAGATAGACAGATAGAAAAATAGAGAGATAGATGATATATAGATAGATAAGATTATGTAAAACTGGGCAAGGTTATCCCTGCAGTGAGGTAATTGAAAAAGGTTTTCATAATGGCCCGTTTTAATTACGGGTATATCGACTACGTTGGAGCTTGCAAAAAAAAAAAAAAAAAAAAAAGGAAATGACACGTTTGGGCGTAATTACTTGAAATATGTTGAGGAAGACTCGCCCACCACACCAGTGTAAGGGCGTGGACAGAGTACCCATATGTGAATTACCTTTTCAGATCCAAAAACCTTCGAAATAGAAGACATCCTCGAAGGTGCCTCACGCAGGCCTGGTCAAGCTACCATTCAGGGCGTGTGTGGTTCATGAGGATGGTTGGTTTTTTGGTTGGTTGATTGGTTTGGGCTTAAAGCTTATCACCCACTAGGGTCACTGAGGCCTTCAACGTCAAACTACTACATCGACCAACCGGGGAAAAAACATCTTTAACATCTTCTCCAGGTGTCAAGTGTAATCATAGGAGCACATACTCTCGCTGTGTAACGTGGCCCGTGAATGGGGCAGCGCCAAGGGAAGTAAGTAGATGCAAACTCAAAACACCCAAAGGGAGAGATGCATTTGGGAAAGGGGAATCTACTGTCAACTGAGCATTTCATCTGGGAGGGATAACTCGGGATGGTAAACTTTAGCGTGACTGTACACCCGTGTTGTACAAGGATACCCAAATGTAAACAAGAGGGGTGGCAGCTCAAGGGTATTTAAGGTTCGGAGAAAAAGGGACAGCGGGTGGTAGAGGACGAGAGTTGGCTTGGTTTAAAGCCGAGATGCCAAAAGGCTAAGGGACGTAGAGATGTACAGTGTGGAAAAAGACATTGAAGTCACCACACACACAACAGTGTTTGTCTGATGCGAGAAGCACTCACTAAAGAGGACAGACCAAGAAGAAAGGAACAGGAAAACGATGAAATGAAATGGAGAGAAGTCCAGCTGACACATGAGGCTGGACCATCAAATATTGGGACCAAATTTTCAATTATAGAACAGTTTAATTTTAGTATTCAGGGAGAAGACTTACTGGAGTGCAGGGGTATATAATTGAGGAAGTGAATGATACATATATATATATGTATATGTGTGTGTGTGTGTGTGTGTGTGTGTGTGTGTATGTGTGTGTGTGTTGGTGTACTATCCCCAACATTGGAGTACGTGGAAGCACCACATCAAGGCATGGGGCAGAGGACCTGATGGTCTGTGACGAGGATACTTGTTGGAAGACAGAAACAGATCCCTGTATTCCTAATCTCTACAGATGGATATTGGACGGTAAAGCAGAGGGGTCCTATTCCACCTCCCACTCCCTGGACACCAGGAATATAAAGCTATGAAGGTGCACCACCGTCTGTTACTGAGGGAATATACTGATATGGGAAGTCTACAGGAGACGACTGGTGGCTTACATATTCTCATTGACTTTACATTGGTGGACACACTGGGGAAGGAGGAACTCCAGGCACAATTCTGTGAGGAAAGGAAGACTTCCAGTTGTGGCTGATTACAGTGTCGTTTGTTAAATAGAATCATTCCTTGAGGACCGATGTCATTAAAGTATTTGTCTAGTGCTGCCTTCTGTAATACGTTGAGTCAGACCATGGCCACCATCGAAGTTGTTAAACGAAGTAATACTTAGACTCACGGAGAAATTAAATCCTTGTCATTTGACACAGTCCCCTCCCCCCCCTCCCCCCCAGTTGGGGACTAGTGAAAATGAAAGTATGGAACTTCAGGCGTTCGTAAAGGGAGGTTCCCGCGTTGACCAGACGTGGCCATGGAGTTCTGGGAGATCCTGGGCAAGAAGGACGATTGGAACCTCTTAAAACTTTAGTTTTGATGGTCTATGAACAAGTCGAACATCTTCGATTTCAGTTTGACTTTGCCTTACCCATGAAACTATTTTGAAAGCATCTTCGTACAATAGTGAAAATACGAATGATAAAAAGTAATTCAACAATAGGAAAGAAGATAAAAAAAAAAGTGATCCCACTGGAGAGTGGGAACTCAGACAGCTGCCTGGTTTGCCACACACCTAAGGCTACCACTGGACTGACAGTTTTCTAAGTGGGAATAAACAGAGGAAACAATAGCAGATGTATCTCTACTAGATGAACAATCTAATGGTGCTTCCCAAGACCTGATTTTCAGACCATATTTCGTTCTCACTTACATAAATGTTTTGCCAGAGAGGATCGAACCCTTCGTGAGTGATAATCGAGTTTTAAAAGTAAGATTCACTTACGATTGAGTCAGTTTACGAGGAGATTTGCACACGGCTCTCCCGGCACTGCTCAGACGCATGGCTCGTGAAACCAAGTCTTTGATAATAAAGTACTGATGATAGGGAAGAGCAAGACCAGACTACGACTACCATATTGACGTGGGGGCAAACTAGAAGCATCTTTCTGTAAGACACACAACAAGATTTCGTAATCAGGTGTGGCTGGGGAGGAAAGAAGATTTTTCCCTGAGATGGCACGCACAACTGAAGCCCTAATCAAGGTCATTTCATATATACCCAAGCCTGAGCCAGATGCCCATTTTATCGATCATCCTCTAGGGATGGATGAACGGCTGGGTTAACTGTGGTTCGATTGCTACATCCAGGATTCGGACCTACGCGCTCGACCCTGAACGATCAGCCTCCAAATTCCTTTAATTACGTGGAAGAGGAAATACTTTTTTGAAGATATTCACTACCCACGTGAAAGACATATATACATCACCAATTCTGGCCTGTCCCTCTAGCAATCATATGTAGAGATGCCACACAGAACACCAAGGTGTAGGCTGTAATATAAGCGTCAGGTAGACGGCTGCAGCCATACATCGACCCCATATCAAAGAGGCTGCAGGATAAACGAGGCACGACAAGGATGATGGAGAGACGTTCTCTAAAAACTAGATGGAATACTCGAACGAGGTAATGAAAATAAAAAAAATTGAGCCAAATGAGAATTCAGTCAAGGCATATGACCAAATATGATTTATAGCAGTAACACTATGGTGAGACGGAAGCAGTGAATGAAGAAGAACGAAACCAGGAACAACAGAATATGAAATAAAAAAAAGGCTGAAAGAAATGGGACGTAATGAGAGTGAAAATATCCTTCCCGGAGAAATAAACACACACACACACACACACACAAACACACACACACACACACACACACACACACACACACACACACAGGTACACAAGAGAGAGACGGAAGAGAGTCTGTTAAATTAGTTGGTAGAGTCCACAGGGTGGGTGACCGACCATTAGTTCCGAGCACATAACACTTTGTTGACTGTACACCGCAGTACAACAATATATCCCCTCACCACCATCCATCTCACCAGCATCCACCTCACTGCTATCACTCTCACTGCCATCCCCCTCACCTCCGTCCCTCTCACCTCCGTCCCTCTCACCACCATCTATGACTTTATCTATAGCGTTTTGGGAAAGATTCTTGGTAATGATTACTTTTTCATTGTATTCCCTTGTCTTTTCTCACGGTGTTTGTTCGGTATATATATATATATATATATATATATATATATATATATATATATATATATATATATATATATATATACTCGTGGTCCAGGTAGGTCAGTTTGACCGGCCGGTCGAAAGCACCTCCGTAACCACTTAACATAGTCCCTTAAGAGACAATCCTCACTCACACTGTATCCAACCCGACTCGTCTGTATTATATTAGTATTTCCTGTAACCCATTCACACACACACACACACACACACACACACACACACATCAGACAGCACGACTGAGAAGGAATATCCTGTGGCAACTCTACCTGCGCACAAGCCATATACTCAACGCCTCCGGCACGCAGGTACAAGCCACAGGGACCCACAACAGGTAAGCTTTCCAGGTAAACATGACCGAGAAGCCGTCAGGAAAACAGATTTGGTGAACAAACTGTTCTTGAATAACCGGATTGGAAGGAGAGATGTATGATGAACATATAGAGCGAAAAACTTCAAGAGTGAGTGACCTCCTGGAGTTGTAAACAAACTGGGAGGAACGAAATCGACCACAACGAAGGAGAAGAATAGAAATAAAAATGGCTGAGTCACTAGATGAAGGAGAGGATATAAAGAGGATGACATAGCAGATAAAAGACTGGAAGGAATGTATATGAATATGTATAACTTGTTGCTAAACAGGGGCAAGATAAGTTGACATTTAAGTAACAGAATTGAAAATAACGTACATATACATATATATATAGCTATTGAGGTGTAATCAGGGAGTATGATAATTATAATGATACTAATGATGATAACAATGATGATAATTACAATGCTATTGATAATAATCATAATAATAATAATAATGATAATAATAATAATAATAATAATAATCACAATAATAATAACAATAATGATAATATTGATAATAATAATAATAATAATATTTATAATAATAATAATAATAATAATAATAATAATAATAATAGTAATAATAAAATCAACGAGAATTGCTTTAAAGGCGAGAATGTTCTTTACAGGCAAGAGGGAATTGCTTGCTTATCTTGTAAGAAAACCTGTCACATCCGTTGTGCAAATGTAGCCCGTAACACGATAGAAAATGTCAGGGGTGCTTTACAGGCAGACGGTCTGTGCTGGCTGGCTCTGTACTGCAGGCAGACACACATCTTACTGCATTTGCAAATATTGGATGGAGAAGTGAGGTGGATAAGTGAAGGTTTGCAAAGGCACTACCCTCACTCTACATCATGTAGGCTCGGACGAAAAACTCATCAATGGGAAATGCTGTGTAGTGGAGAGTGATTTAGCGAACCTGAGAGATCCTGTCACAGCTATAGAGTCCATTGTAGAAATGTACGTTGAAAATGGAGGTCAGGAAACTTCCACCTCAGGCAAGATCACAGAAGGAGACAGAGACGTTGATTTAGGTATGGGAGGAGAGAGAGAGAGAGAGAGAGAGAGAGAGAGAGAGAGAGAGAGAGAGTGTGTGGAAGCTGGGAAACAGGCAAGTACAGACATTATTAAAGAAATAGACAGAGACACAGACCCTGTTATGAAAGGATTGGGAGAAAGTGGAGGCCAGGAGATTTCTAGCCCAGATGTGGGTGCAGAGGGTGGATATTGACGCTGACACAGGTATCGAAGGAGTCAGGGCAGGAGAGGGGAAGCCAGGAAAACTCTCTCAGGCGTTCTAATAGACACGAAGAAAGTGAGATATGACGCTGTGAAATGAACATGAAAACAGAGGGAAGGACAAAGTCTAGATACTACGCGAGGGGAAGTTGCATATATGGCAAGACAGGCATACCGAACTGGGGAAAATATAAACTTGAATCCCCTTATAAATGTTTGGAATGGCTTAAGAAATGTAAATGTCGGGATGGGAAAGCATGCAGATTCTATCATACAAAAATTGTGCGATCACTCGAGTCTAGGTGTTGCTTGAACGAGTAGTTTGAGAACCACCAAGTATCAGGGACAATAAGACATACCCCCTCGTGCCCGTCACAATACACGTCCTTTTTTTTGACTCAGATTTTAAGGGCCAAATAGAAACAGGGAAGAACTACCGGAGGAGGATATGACACTGATTACCCTCTTCGGAATGGAGAGGGAACTCAATGCACTCTGCCAAGATCAACAGAACGGAGCATATTGACCCCTGAGACAACCGTGTAACATCCTTCATACATGCAAGTGTACAGGGACAACCTAAATCACACTGAACAAATTAAATCCCATTTATAAGTGGCTTACGAAACGAGTCCGATGCATTATTTGCATCCTTCACTGAAACGCGCATCAGAGACCATATGGTTAGAGAGTTGTGGACCAACTTGTGGAGTTCGAGTGTGTATAATAGATATTCTTACAAAAACTTGACCTCTGAACTTCTCAAATAATCTCGTCAATGTTGAAAACCCAAATCGTTGCATTCGTTTATACGCTACGAGATGGAAAGCCTCGGGAATTTACGGAACAAACAAGAAACACAGAATCACGTCTCGAGCTCCTCGGAAACCCAAATATGCTTTCATTAGGAGACCTCAACCTACCACACATTACATTGGGAGACAGGCAGGAAATAAACACGGTGGCTGAAAGTGCTTAAACCGGAAGCGGCTTGCACGAACAGCTGCAAATAAAGCGAGTTATTCAGACAATGTAAAAAAGTTTTCCCCTCAACCAACAAACAAAAAAACTAACCAGAGGAAATAAAACCCTGGACTTAATCTTTTGTAAATAATGTGGACCAAATATATGACATTACCATCTCAAACGCCGTATATTTTGATCACAACCTAATGAGAGTAAAAACAAGTTTGGGTGCTAAAGCGCCTTGTCATAACACACGTTAACAGTGAAGGTGTTTTCAGTGATTCATGTTTTAATAGTAGATGGATAAATTGGGAGGATATGATGGATGAAATTTCTGCGACCCATTGGAAAACCGTGCTGACTACCAAAACAGAGGAGGAGTGTGTAAATGACATGACCACTTTGATGTTGCAAACATGCAACGGACATACACCAGCGTGAAGAAGGCACACACAGAAGGTCTAAGTTAGAACGAGAAAGACGAGCACTTCACAGGAGGCGAGAAAGAATTGCAGCAGACTCACTACAGAAGCCACAGTTCACCCGGCAAAGGAAAGAAAACCGATCAAGTGAATAATCGGACATACACTGAAAATCTCGTAAGGAAAACGTGAAAAAGAAGAAAAAGCCAGAAATGATATAATAAATAACTCTGAAATTATCTCCTATGCAAAACGCAAGTTCAGGACCACAAACTCTATTGGCTAACTTTAAACAGAAGAAAGTCTTTTTACAGACGAGTGCCAGAAGAGGAGTGAGATTCTAATAAGGCAATATGGATCAGTATTTAGTGAGGCAAAAAACTTGACTCTGAAGACTTCTTCTTAAACAGCAATCCACAAGTGTACACACAGCAAATATCACCTTCTCAACGCAAGAGTTCGAAAGAGCCTTTGAGAGCATGCCCATGCACTCAGCCACAGGCCCGGACTCTTGGAACTCAGTCTTCATTAAAAAAAAAATGCAATACAACTTTAGCACGTGCACTAATGTATCCTCTGGAGAAAAAGACTAGATTGTGGCATCATTCCCGAGAGTCTGAAACTGTCTCATATCGCCCCACTCCACAAAGGTGGAAGCAAAACAGTCCTAAATGACCGAAATTATTAACACTGCACATCATTGAAATCTTCGAAAGAGCGGTAAGAGGCAAGCTGACTGAAGCTACGGAAGTGAACAATGTACATAACCCAGGACAGCATGATTTCAAGGCGGAAAGATCTTGCCTTCGTCAGTAGCTTGACCATTATGATAGGATTGTTGAAGCGCTGGAAAACAAAGAAAATTCTGGCGTACTTTACACAGACTTCGTAAAAGCACTTGACACATGTTACCTTGGTGCTACAGCACACAACATGCGAAAGATGGGAATAACCTGAAAAAGTGGGAGATGGATGTACAACTTTTTAACTAACAGATCACAACACGCAGTCGTAAACCATGCCATCTCCAGTGCCTCCACAGTAAAATGCTGACCCCCCCGGGAATTGTACTTGCACCCCTCCTGTTCCTCATTCTTATATCTAACATTAACGCGAACACGAGCCACAGTTTCATGTGACTTTTGCAGATGATACAATCATAAGTGTGAAAATCATATCAATAGAAGATACCGAAAGGCTACAAAGAAATAAGTCTTTAACTGGGTAACTGAGAAATTCATGCCTTTCACTTGAGATAAGTTTAACTCTGGTGTGAGAAAAATTAAGAAATCAAAAGCAAAACAGAAGATCGGGCAGACAGGTGCAATCATAGACCAGCTGAACGATGTGAAAGACCTCTGAGTAATAATGTCTAACGACCTAACCATCAACGAACACTACAAAACAACGGCTGCTTCATGCGAAGGATGGCGGTCTGGACCCTGCGGACCTTCAAGACAAAATAAACACGAATCATGATATTATTCAAAGCGCTAATTCTTTCACAAATTGAGTATTATTGCGTTCTAAAATTATCCTACAAGGCGAGCGTAATTGATGATTTAGGTGTTCAGAGATCTTTCAAAGTCCATCTTAATGTGATAAAGGTATCGGATTACTGGGAACAACTGAAATCTCTGAGACTATATTCTCTGTAACACAGACGAGAGAAGTATATCATCATCTATACGTGGAAATTCTGGAAAGTATGGTACTCACTTTACATTTGGAAATACATCCTATTGACACAAGAGGCATGTAAAACTTTGTTGAGTACCACCTCTGAAATCCAGAAGTGCGATATGAAAAAAAAAATAGAAAACATCTTAAATGTCCGGGGCCTAAGACTCTTCAGCACCTCGCCAGCCACCATCAGAAACAGAAGTTTAAGAATGCATTGGACAAGTACCAATAAAATGTACCAGACCAAAAAGGCTGTGGGGGCTGTAAAGGCCTGAGGGCTGCTGCTTCCAACAACTTGGTCGACCAACGACTAAATCCAACAGCCTGAGCCTAGCGCGAGCTGTGGGGATGAAGACCCCCGAAGACTTCATCGGGTATATTGCTGGAGTTACCATCCATCAGGCAGCATGTCCCTGGGTTGTTGCTTGGCAACCCATGCTCTCTCTTCCACCATCTCCTATGGGTCGCAGGGGACGATTAAATGAGCTGACGGCCAAACGTGAACAGTAATATGCAGCAATGTTGTAAACATATACAGATTGTTGAAGTAGAACTGTAGGAAGCTGAAATAACTGAGGTTCGCATTACCTGCTAACAGCTGAAAGGATATTGTGGGCTTGAGTGAGGCTTTCTGGAAGGACTTTTATGAAAGAGAAAATCATCAGTGTTGTGATCAAGGATGATATTATTAATAGTGAAGGAAAGTGTGGTCGTATAATTACCTATTCGTAATTACCTTTTTAAAACAGGGCAGGGAGGAAGTTCTACACTCGTGGGGGGCGGCCCCAGCTCTTGAACATTTTTAACAGTGTCATACAACTTTTTAAACTCGTAAATGCTGTCAACATTCACAACATCCTCCCTCGGCTGTGTACTCGTGGGACCCCCGTCTCTTGAACTTTCGCTGTTATCAGACAACTTTTTCAACTCGTGTGTGTGCTGTCCGCATTGACAATTTCATCACTCGGTTTATTCCATTCATCCACTCTTCTCTTACTATAAAAGTAATTCTCTACATCATTTCTGACGGGTATTTTCTAGGCTTAATTTCATGTGATAGCCTCTGGTTGTTCTGTCCCTATTTTTTTTTCTTTTGGACGACTGCTTGCTGCCGATGTCATTAAACTGGCTTAAAAACTTGAGATTTATAATCAAAGTCTCTCCTTACTCTTCTCTCCTCTATGGTGGGTACATTTACGCACTCTAAACCTTTCTCTGTAACTCATCTTTCTTATTTGTTCTCCTTTGGATCCTCTCTATTAAATCTTCGCGCTTCTGTAAGTGCGATGACCAAACCTGAGAAGCACATTCTAGTATGAGCCTTATGTAGGGTGTGGAGAGAATATTTCCTTTTCCATGAAGTTCGATGTAGTTCAAGTAATTTGCTATCAGCCACTTGGTCTCCTGTACTGTTCTTCCAGTGTGAGTCTCTGGCGACAGTTAGGGATGATGTCGAATCCCAAATCTTTTTCATGCACATATTCCTGCACCATATCCTCCTCTAGATGATATTCACGTACAGGCCTTCCTTCACCGTGTCCCATTACCTTGCGTTTAGTGAGACTGAATGTCATCAACCATGTATCAGACCAACTCTGGTGTTTATCACCGTCCTCTTGTAAGTTATCGCGATCTTTAGTCGCTCTTTACTTCCCTCGTGGCCATGGGATCATCCGCAAACACATTCAGGTTGGGGTCCAATCCTGCAGGAAAGCTATTCACTCAGATCAAGAAGAGCAATGGCTCCGGAGCAAAGAACCCTCGTCGCACTCCGATGGCAGCCTCAGTCCACTTCGAAGAGGCCACGTTGAAATGCGTCCATTCTTCCCTTCCAGTAAGATAATCTTTCCATCGAAGAAGTTGTCCCCTATTCTTGCCTGAAGATCCAGTTTTTTCTTTCTTTTTATTTACCAGTCTCCTGCATAGCCCAGTACCAAATGTTTTTAACGGTCCAGACATAGATGATTCATCCACCTCCTCATATTTGGTCAAACACATGAGCTTCCCGTATTTTCCCTTCACTTTGGTTATGTCTCCTTTGCAAGTAGTGTTGCACTTGCCTTCTGATTACCTTTTTCAATACGTTACAGACTACGGTCGCCAGGGAAATCGGTCTGTGGCTCAGATGATCCTCCCAGTCACCTTAATTGAATATGGTTATGACGTTCGTCGTCTTCCATTCCCTTGGCTTTTCATCTTTCTCCAGCGACGTCTGGAACAATATTTTCGTGTGGGTTTATCAAGTGTATCTGCACACATCTTCAGTACGTATGGAGAAATGTCATTAGGACCAATGTGACTTGAATATACCCTTTTAAGTATTTCTCTTATGCCCATAGAATGTTAAAATGAGGGACAAATGAGTTTAGGGTGCCACAGATGAGGTGTGTGGCTTTAGAGAGAGAGAGACTTTCATCATAAGTAATTAGGGAAACATGAGACACATCAATGGTGCAACAGACAGACAGATTGGTGGAAGAGTAAAGAGACATCGAACAAACAGGCATCAATTAGCAATGAAGTCATTACCTACGGTAGTTAGGAACATGCCGGAGAGCAGACGAGGAACTGGAGATAAAGCCAAACATTTGCTTTCAAACAGCGCTTGGGAGAGAACGAGAGTGAGAGGTTGAGAGAGAGAGAGAGAGAGAGAGAGAGAGAGAGAGAGAGAGAGAGAGAGAGAGAGAGAGAGAGAGAGAGAGAGAGAATGAAAACACAGACAAGGAGTGCAGGATGTAAGGCTTGAGGGATCAGACCAAGATGATGTATGCAAAAGACTGACGGAATGTGGTGAGGGTGTCCCGTGTGGTGGAGGTGCAGGAGAAGCCAGAATACCTAATTTGGGTCTGTTGGGAGAGGGAGAGACGGGTGAGGTAAGAGGGAGGTGCAGTGTGCGGGCGGGGGATAACGATGTGGAAAGTAAGTTATATGGGCGAGGCTAACGGCAGTGGGACAGGTGAGCAGGTGAAGTGCAGCAGAGGAGGTGGCATGGCGGGTCTCAGGCGAAGGATAAGTGTGGTGGTGCAGGACATGTGAGGTGCACGCGACGGTGTTGCTTCTCTTTAGCCAGCCTGATGACACTGACTTGAATTCTGGGCCAAAGGTGAAGGTTCTGCGATGTGATGGCTTATAGAAAATAGTAGTGTAAGAGTTCGGACGCACGGTACAGGGGCAGGCTGAGACGAGGCTATGTGGATTACGTCTTGACCTGAGGGGTGAGGGGGAAATGATGAGTGAGGAAGGATTTGGAAAAGACAGCCGACCTGGCACACTCATCGACCTGGGAGAAGATTACGTGAGGGTTGAGAAAGACGGACTCAGGGATGTGTAGATAGCGTGGGGGGTGTGGACGGGAGCGGACGGAGCCGTGGCACCAGAGAGGGGATGATGTAGGGATGCTGTAAACTGAAGCATGTGCGGACCACGGCGTAGGTGTGAGTGGATGATGGGGAACCTGAGGTTAGGGTAAGTTAGAACTGTGCTGTAGCGCCACCATTCATTGAATACCTCGACCGATGAAGCAGGAGGGGGAACATCTTGGCTAGTGCAACAGACACACGAGTAACAAATGGTGGGGGGGGAAAAAAAAAGATAAGTTGGGAATGGTGTGGGGAACGGGAGATGGGCGAGTCAGCAGAATTATACTGGTCGTTGTAAAGGAATTTCGGGAGGGAGTGCATGTGGAGGCCGAGCATGACTGCTGACAACAGCAAAGTGGTGTCAGCTGAGGGTGAGGGAAGGAAAAAAAAAAAAAAAAAAGAGGTTAGTCTACGACGCTTGGTGGAGATGGATGACAGGATACCAGGGAAACACGAACACCCGACGCAGCACCTTCCTGAAGACGGAAGGAGTGGAAATTGAGACACCGAAGATTGCCGAAAAGGTTAGGTAGTACTTCCTCGTCACTTTGAGGAAAGTTATGAGGACGAGGGAGGAGAAAAGAAATGTGAAATGACACGCGTGTGTCGGAATCTGCTACTGTCATGTGCTGGGGAAGGGGAAGACCTGGGGACGAGGGGCGTGGAGACCGGAGGCTGTGTGGGACTTGTGAGACGAGTGGACAAGAGTGAGAGATTGAGGACGTCACTCTTGACGGACGATACTGACGAAGGAATGGCTCTCGGAGGTTGGGATCCCCAGATGATATGGCCTGGAGGGATAGAGGTGGACGGAGGAGGAGTGACTAGAGGAGTGCATGATGGGTAAGAGGGTGAGAAAGAGGTACGAGGAGGGAGTGAGAGGGGTGAGTACAGCGGGTGTACAGGGGTCTTACTGGGGTACGGATTGCAGTGGAGAAGACCCCTGTGTGGGGCGCGTTGCTCCTGGTGTAGGTGAGACTTGATACAGGCCAGTAGATGTAACAGTATTAACCCATTGTTTTTCTTGCACCCTCTCGTCTCCCGACATTTCTCATTCCAACGCCTCGTTTTCCTCGGAAATCTCTTGTTCCTCCCGCAGCTTCTCATCTCATATCTCATTCTCGCTTCACATGATCTGGTTTTTCCGTGTCTCGTCGTCGTCTAACATCTCTGTGCCTCATACTGTCTCAGCTCTCTACATCTCGTCTCTTCACTGCTCGTCTCCTCACACCTAGTCTTTTTCTCCATCTCTCCTCCACTCACACTTCCACACCTACTCATGTCTCATTTCCTCTCACGCTTCCTTGCTTCACATCTCTGCCACAATTCACAGCTCCCCGTTTCCTCACATTTCCTCATCTGTATTTCCTCTCCTCACACATCTTCATATCTTATCGTCTCGTTTCCTCTCGTCAAATCTCTCACATTTCCCGCATTTCCCCCATCTCTTCTCACATCTCCTCCCTACCTCCCCTCACTTTGCATGTCCAAGTATCCTCACGTTTCTCACATCTCTTCACACCTCCTTACCTTACCTCATATCTCCTCTTCTTCTCCCATCACAGGCCCTCCACATCTCAAATCTCCACACAGACCAACTCGCCCCACCTCATACCTCCTCCTCACCTCATATCTCTTCACATACCGCCTCACCCCACCTCACTCACATCTCGTCCCCTTTACAGCGTGAGGCAGGCTTGCCTGACACCCCCCCCCCCCCCCCGTGCATCTGACATCCCGACCAAATTACCCAGCAAAACTTTGCCCAAATAAACTTTGCATTTAGCTCCGAGTTAGACTATACCCTCACACGACTTCGCCGAATAAAAACATTCGATTTGAGTTCCTAACGTAACCTTCCTTCCTTCCCCCCCCCCCCGCCTCCCACCCCCACCCCAAAGGAAATAAGAGTCCAATTTTGAATCTGAATTTGCGTCTGCCTGGCGGAGGTGCCAAGGACATTCGTGCGTAGTACGTGATGGGGCAAGAGGCGCGGGAAGATACATATATTGTGAAAGGAATCTTCAGAATACCATAAACATTCTCTCTCTCTCTCTCTCTCTCCCTCCCTACGTCAAGTAGCAGCGCGTCTTGACGTGGTCGGCTGCTGCTGCTGCTGTTGTGGTACGCGTGACGTCTGCCTCTGAGAGCACACCTGCCAATACCTCCCTCCACTCACCCTCGCTCTATCCATCTCCCTCCCTCCTCACTCACCTTCCCTCCCTGACGCCATGGCCTTGTAAATATATTTTCCCTCCTTCCACTCTCCCTCCCTCCCTCCCTCCCTCCCTCCTTGTGCATCTTATCCCTCCATTAATCTCGTTCCGCCCCCTGTGTGATCTTCAACATGGCTGTTTTTCATTCTTAAGACGTTGAAAGGTTTGTGCGTCTTGAGTCCCTCTTCTTTCATGAACCTGTGTACCTTCATATATATATATATATATATATATATATATATATATATATATATATATATATATATATATATATATATATATATATATAAGCTTTCCCTCCAATACCTGTTTTCCCTTCTATTAATCTCGTCCTGCTCCTAGTGTGATCTTCGACAGGCTATTTTTCACCCGTCAGGCCAGCCTGGAGGTGTGGTGAAGTCTTTTATGTAAAACAGCTCTTTGTGGCCTGTTTTTATATATTTTTTTTTTCTTTTCCTTTCTTTTTCAGCGAAAAGTGCTCCTGACACTGAAAGGAAGGAATGGCTTATGGACCAAGGCATTACTCGGCCGTAACAATTTTTTTTTTTTTTCCTTTTTCTAAACGGTGATGTTGGACTGAGGTAGTAAGGGCAGTGAGGGAAACTGAATGAGACTTGGTGATGCCTCTTCAGGATGTGGAGAATATCAGAGAAGTTGCTGTGTGAAGTATTTAGACCCTGAAAAGTTGTCTCTCCTTTCTTAATAGGGTTTTCAATCCTGTTTGTTCGTCTTAGAAGGACTTGAAGAAAGATTTGCTCTTTTCTAGTAGGGTTTAAGGAAGATCTCCTCCTTTTTAGATGGTTTTAAGAAAGATTCGCTTATTTTAAAAGGATCTTTTTTTTTTTAGACTTTTCTTAAGAGCTTAGAAGACCATTATTTCTCTACTAAGAATGAACATTCTTTTCCCAGGGATTTTTGAAGAGGTTTTCATGAAGAGGGTTCCAGTCATGGATGGATTTACTCATGAGGGCGAGACCTTTAGTGCAAGAATAGAAATACAAATGAATGGAAACGGATTTATCGTGCGTTTCCCGTGTCCCTGGGTCGTGTACCCCAGTGGCTAAGGGATGGTATTATGCTTAGACCACGGAATCACCACACATCCGTAGTGGTTCTCCCAGTCACACTTTCCTATAGACTTTCCGCGGCAGTATATAGTCTACACGGTGTTCCTTCTCAGCCATTGTCCCATCAGCTGGTGCGTCGGAGGAAGAAGTGGATGAGGAGGTGCCTTCTGCTTTACTGTCCTGTCTCTGTCAATGATAAGATGATGACTTCAGGGTGATATTAGTGTTCTTCCACAGATAATTTCGTCACAGGTCTTCTCCTGTTATCTGTCCCGTACGTGTGGTAATTTACTACCACCCTCCGGACGTATATACCTCGGCCATAGCCGCCCCCACACCGTATGTCAGTCATGATGTCTCTTTCTCCGTCAGGAGCATCACAGGATCTGATCCCTCGCCACGACACTTCATGGTGTGTGTGTGTGTGTGTGTGTCGGTGGTGAAGCCGTCTCTTGCAATCTGCTGCTGTTACTGACGATTGGTTTTTCTTCCCTTGCACCTTCATTTTCTTCCGCTTCCTCCCGTTTTCTCTTGCCTCTTTCTTATCTTTTCTCTTCTGATCTGTTCCTTCTCTTATTCCATCTTCAGCTGCTCCAGCCGTCATATCCATAATGCGAGACATCAGGGTGTGTAAATATCTCTTGTTATTATGCAACTCAGGTCAACTTTTGTTCTCCAAGTTTTATACCCGAAATTTTGTAGGCCACTTCGGCTGGCCCAACCAAGAGTTAATGCCCGTGGAAGTTAGACCACTTCAGGGTGGCCCAACCAAGAGTGCCTTCCAGTTAAGGTTAGACCACTTTCAGGTGATCTAACATAGACTTAGCACTAGTGGGAGTTAGACCACTTCAGACGGCTCAACTTTAGAGTTACTGCCAGAGGAAGTTAGGCCGCTTCAGTTAGTCTAACCTAGAGTTAGCGTCAGAGGAAGTTAGACCATTAACCAAGAGAAAGGTTATATATACTTCCCCCACCCACCCACCCACCCAGATTTAATGTCCTCGACGTTAACAAATCAGGTGAGGTTATGTAAGAGAGACGGAGCGCAGTTCGATGTTGTTGTCACTTTTTCCCTACATAACCTTCCCTGTGTCTATGGTGACGTCAGAGAATAAGGACGTCATTTCTTCTTATAAGTAAATGGCGTTCGCGTGTCTGTTTTGGAACGAAGTGAAAAGGCTCGTAATTTTCCTATTTTTTTTCATCAACCTTGCAAGAAAGTTATGGATCGTTACAGCTACACAGCTATGAAGATGGGGGACAAATTTATATATATATATATATATATATATATATATATATATATATATATATTCCTGAGTCCACGGGGAAATGAAACACAATAAGTGCCCAACTGCACTTTCGTGTAATGATCACATCATCAAGGGAGATACAAGAAAGAAATATAACTGTCAGTTGATATACAACGAAGAGATAGATAGACAGATAGATAGATAGATAGATAGATAGATAGATAGGAGAGAAACGATTTAATAATTCACCTCTATCAACTCCTGTTTTTACTATATTTTCCTTTTTTTTGTAGATTTCATAAATTCAATGAGAAACAGCCAAGCTCTGTGCTTTACACAACACTCATATGCTAGTGTTATGGATCGTTCCAATAACGCTGTAGAGTTACCTTGACAATGCCTCAGATGGCCATATAACATGATACTGTGCACACACGCACACACACACACACACACAGTTGCACAAACAGAGAATTACACACGGGTCAGGTGGGTTGCTCTGTGTGGAGGGAGGAGACAGTTCGTACTCTCTCTCTCTCTCTCTCTCTCTCTCTCTCTCTCTCTCTCTCTCTCTCTCTCTCTCTCTCTCTCACCGGATGGCTCTGTATGTTAGCCCATGTAAACCTCATTTCCGTCGCCTGAACTCAGCCGGACGGGATGATGACCGGCCAGATATGACAGCGGCATCGTACACGCCGCCTTCAGAACGGAAGATGACGCAGAGACTTGCTCCGTTAAGGCGGACAGAGAAGCTGAGACGTGGTAAACAATTTAGCTTGGCGTTTGTTCAAGATCACAGACGAAGACAGAAGTGAGAAAAGAGCATGGGGGGAAAAAAGAGGAGAAAACGGGGGAACACTACAAAAATGAAAAACACAATGCCCACAAGGACAATGATACGGACCCAGGGAGATCAACTGGACTGAGAATGATGTATACAGCTGTGGATGGACTCCCAGTGCAGGTCGAGGAAGGCGATGTACTATAGCGATCGTAGAGAGGAAAAGAACCCAGATCCTTGGGAACATCCGAGACGAAGCTCATCATGGTTTCCGGAGACTCCAGTCTAGGTTTTTCCCCTTAAAAGGTTTGTTACACATACAACTGGTAACAAAAGGAAAGACAGAGGAGGAAAAGGTGTAATGTCTTCAGCGATGTGTAACTTTAAGGTGTCAAGACCTGCTGTCAGGTGATGTCTTCATAAGATATAGTGTGGGGAAGATCACGCTAGCGAACTCAAGCTTGATAGGTTCGATACATAACAATCATGCCAAAAGGATACGATGGCTCGGAGGAGGTGTTCGATGGTGGTGATGAAGGCGCAATGAGGATGATAGAGGCAAGGCCTCCTTCCGTAATGGATAGGTTCCAATACTGCATTCCTTTAAATACAGAGAACTGGATCCCTTGTGGAGGAAATGATTCCTAGAAACACAAGCTCTCAGAATGTCATCACGAAGCTTCTTGCGCGAACCTTTCGCCGAACACATTCATCACTGGGGCAGATACACTATCAATATTAGATCTGGCCTTAATCCCAACACCATTGAGATTGGAAGCATTTACTGTGAGAATATGATGCAGGAGACCTTGTGGCAGTAGGCTACATTATATATATATATATATATATATATATATATATATATATATATATATATATATATATATATATATATATATATTCTTCAAGAGCAGAACCTCACAGCCAGTGTGCATCAGTGTTGCGAGAGGCTGTGTGAAGTATATAATGTGGGAGTCAGAGGTTGTGTGCCAGTGGGTGGAGACAGAGAAGAGGAGTTTGTGAAAAGATGACAAAAGGCCAAGGAAAATTCCAGACATGTTATGAAGAGTATATAAGTTACACAACCATGTTTAGACACCACCAGAAAGAGAGGAGAGAACAAGGGATGAGTAGAAAAGAAAGTAATGAATTGATAGATTCTGAAGGTTAATGAATCAACCTTTTGGACGAAGGTAGAAGGAAGTTCGTAAACGGATGGTCACGGCGGGGTGAGCATCGAGGACTTAAGCTATAAACTGGTGGACGTCAAAAGTTCCCTCAAGTACATAGACAGTGAGACGTTTCATAGAAAGTAGAGCATATGTATATATGACTCAAAATTCGACTGCGTGTGTATAACTCCCCGTAACAAACAAATAGGAGTCACACACACACACACACACACACACACACACACACACACACACACAGAGTCACAGAACATTTGAAAACGCCATTTACAACTACGTGATCTAAACAGATTTTTTTTTTTTTTTTTGGTAAATTCCTGACTGAGGGTTAGACCAGCTCCATTAAGCTGACGTCGAGTTTTCCCCTTCCGACTCCATCACGCCATTAACGAGCGAACACACGAACTGTTCGTGTAAGGCATGTTAATCCGGCTTCATGGTAGGGGTATATATATATATATTCCCCCATCCTCAATATCATAGTCGTTCGTCGGAGTCGCATCCGGCAGCTTTGCGCGGGTCGTTCCTTTACAGGCAGCGCGGACGGGTGTGTGGAAGGTCTCGGGGGGAGAAAAACAATTGTGGAGGGTCGTGTAATTTATGTCGAGTGGTCGTCAGATAATGTGGAGGTTCATGAGACGACGACTTAAGAGGGTCGTATGGTGTGTGGGAGGGCCATGAGATAGTGTATAGGGTCGTAGCTTAGTGCGGAGAGTCATGAAAAATTAATAGAGAGGGTCGTAGGATGATCTGTAGGATCATCAGACAATGTATTGGGGTCGTGTGGTATAGTCTGGAGGGTCGTGGGACAATGTATGGGGTCGCAGGACACGGAGTGAAGGGTCATGAGACATTTCAGTGGGTCTTTGGACAATTTCAAGGCTCCTGGAGGCAGTGTGCATGGTGATGGAACAGTTTCAAGGCGCCTGGAGGCATTGTGCATAACGATGGAACAGCGTAGAGGATCGTGGAGGGATGTCAAAAGTGGTGGGATGATGTGGATGACCTCGGTGGACGAGGTAAAAGGTCTTGGAACAAAGTAAAGGGCGATATGGGGGATCATGGAACAATTTGCAGGGTGATGTAGCATTGCAGAGGGTTCTGTGCCAGTGTTTGGGGATCTGGGACAATATAGAGGATTTTAGGACAATGTGGAGAGTTTGGGTACCAATCGTAGGGAAGATGGAATTGTGTGCTCGGTACAAAGGTACGTGTTGTGGGACACAGTGGAGGAACGTAGGACAAACGTGTTGAGCCGGAGGGCAATGTGGAGGCATGTGGGGCACCGCAATGGATCAAGGTGGAGGATGGTGGAACAAAGCACAGACGTGTGGCAGCAATATCAGCGACTGTGAGACAACATGGTGGTAGATTGGACGATGGGCATGGTGATGGGCGGAGTGTTGATGATGGGCGTGATAGTGATGGGGCTGGTGATGGGCGTGGCCGTGATGGTCTTGGCGATGGACATGGGATATCGGTTTTATAGATCATTACGTAGCCACTCTCGCCCAGGATATGGCCTGTCTCCCCTCTAACACACTCTGCTCATATCTCTCTCTCTCTCTCTCTCTCTCTCTCTCTCTCTCTCTCTCTCTCTCTCTCTCTCTCTCTCTCTCTCTCTCTCTCGATAACGAGATGACTGTGTTAGAACTTGATAACTTGCGTAGTCGAGTATTTGAAAACCGTTGGATCACACACCCCCCCCCCCCCCCCACCCCTGGTTAACAGACTAACTGGGAAAGTGAATAATTGGAGATCTGGATAATTAGATCACTGAACGTAAGGATGATTGACTGACTGGACGGCTAATTGACCACAAGACAGAATGACCTTGTTAGATGGGCGATTCGTAACTTGTTAGAAGCACGAATTGGATATTCAGATTGGAAGATAACAACATTATACGGACAGTTAGTTAAATGGATGATTGGACAGTTAGGATAATTGCGTAAGTGATTTTTCTGGCTAGTGAGGTTACCTTGGCAACTGGAGGAGGGGGTGAAGAGGTGAGAGGCCAGCCCAGAGAATTCCTCGGTGGGGATCACACTATCTTCCTTACGAGGTTATAAACCGGGCGAGTCCTTAGAAATGTGAGGCCAGGGCGCCATGTATGCAGGTGTGGGCGTGCGGGCGTGTAAGCGCTGGTATGTGCGTATAGGGTTGTACATGCAGGTGTGGGCGTGCGGGCGTGTAAGCGCTGGTTTGTGCTTATAGGGTTGTACATGCAGGTTGTGCACATGAAGATGTACGAGTGGAAGTCAGTATTTACTAACGTGTGCGAACAGGGAGGTGTGTGCAGGTGTGTGCGTGGTAATATGTACCTGCAGGTGTAGCCACGTATTTGTACTGTACGGGGGAGGGAGTTGTACACCTGTGGAACCCCATCTCATGCAATTCTCCGCTATCATACAGTTATTTATACTCCTTATACTACACCTTTGTTAACACGTTTCTTGCTGAACCTCCACCTTCGCGTGGCTTTCGAAGAACTGTTCACTGTCTGCTGCGTAAAAGTGGCTTAAGAAACTTTAAAGGTGTCATGGTTACTCTTCGTTCCTCTATGGTGGATACTCAGACCTTATAGTTCTGGTACCCTCATTGTTGCTCTCCTCTGGACTTTTTCTTTTAGTTCTCTGTGCTTCTCTAAAGTGTGGTGGTGACCAGTCTGTAGGCTGTTAGAAGCTGATGTGCACCAGCGGGGAGTCGGTGATAGCTTAAAAGAATGCTGAGCGGAATTACATTTTCTTGTCAAGTTAAACTCCTTTCTTTTCTAACCAGACAACCCAGTCGTGGGCCAATTAGGCCTCCTGTTGTCTGTCTTTCTCATGTAAATTCATGGAAACCTTTCCGTATGTATGTAATTCAATGCGATGCTAATATTTTCCAGTCTGTCTTCACTGTTCTCTTAAGGTAGAGAGGTGCACCGTCAGCTTCCAAGTCCCTCTCGTTCGTATACACATTTCTGTAGCTTGTATTACATTCGTATTGAGGCTTTCTATCACTGTGTGCTGTTATCATTACATTTACTTGGTTTGGATTTTATCGACCATAGTACCAAATCATTTCTTGAGTTTGTCTAGATCCCCTTGTAAGGTGGTGCATTCTCCGACGCTCTAGAATCGGGATCATCCGCAGACGTATGCAGGTACGTGTCTAGTGCTTCTGGAAAGTCATTTACATATATTAGGAAGACCAATGGTCCCAGGGCTGAGCCCTGTGGCACCCCCTTGGTGAGACCCCAACCAACTTCGAGAAGGCTCCTCCGACATGCGTCCTTTGTTCCCTAACGCCAAGGTAGAATTCCATCTGTTGAAAACTCGGCGTCCTTACCCAGCCTCGTATGTATTGGTACTGCGTCAAATGCTTTCTGGCTATCCAGATCCATACTGCTCCTTCAGCCTTCCACTTGCCCAGTCTAGAACGCAGCTCACACTCTCATGGAAGTTTAGGACATCATTCACAATTGAACTCTCCTCCTGAATCCAAGTTTCCTCTCAGTAAAGTAGTTCTTACCTCGCAAGTGATCATTCATTTCTGATTATCTTTACCGGTGTTTCAATGTGTGTACGTTATGTACATTAGTACAGCTTGGTGTAGACGTGCTTGTATGTACCTTTCACTGTGTACATGTTTGGTTTATGTGAGAGTGTGTAGACAGTGGTGTGTACGTGTTATGTTTTCATGTGTACCTCTGTGTGTGTGTGTGTGTGTGTGTGTGTGTGTGTGTGTCTGTGTGCGTGTGTGTGTGTAGATATGTACGTATATGTGTGCACTTTAGATTGAAATGAGGTCTTGTATATGTTTTGTGTACGTGTATTTCTATGAGATGGTGTACTTGTGTACGTGTACGTGTGCCAATACGAGCACGTACAGGGTTGTGGTTGTACCTCTCCCTACCCCTTCCCTTCCTTCTTTTCCACGGCTCTCCCCTCCACTCCTTTCCTCCCTCTCCCCACCACTCCCTTCTTTACCTCCCCTCACCCTCCAGTCCCTCTCTCATACTCTCCCAGGCCTCTCCCACACGTTTTCCATGCTCCCTCCCTTTCCTCTATCCCAAACACTCTCCCTTCCCACACAGCGCCACAATCTCCCCTCCCACACACCACCATAATCTCCCCTCCCACACACCGCCATAATCTCCCCTTCCACACACCACCATGATTACCCCTCCCACACACCACCTTAATCTCCCCTCCCACATACCGTCATAATTTCCCCTTTAATCACCGTTACCAACCATCGGCTCGGGAAAAACATACACATAATGACACCAGACTAGACGGTGATAACAGTGACGCCCTCATTATACGGTGATAACAGTGACCCCCTCATTATACAGTGATAACAGTGACTCCCTCGTTGTATGGTGAGAAAACTGATCTCATCACACACTGACAACACTGATTCTTTCAACACGCTTCGAGAATAAAACTGTCTGTGTAAACGATGGGAGCACTAAGTTCCTCATTAGACAGAGAAAGCAGATTCTCCCTCATTCAAGTGAGAACAATGCCCCTCTCACTGCATGATGAGAGCACTGTATTCCTCACCATGTTATGAGAACAGTGTCTCTCACCATACACGTAGAACAGTGTCATTCTCATTAGATGAGGACAGTGTCTTTCTCATCAGATGATGAGGACACAGTTTCTCAGCACATGGTGAGGACAGTGTCTTTCTCATCATACATTGAGGACACTTTCTCAGCACATGGTGAGGACAGTGTCTTTCTCATCATACACGAAGAACAGTGTCTTTCTTATTAGGTGATGGGAACAAGGACTTTCTCATCATATACTGAGGACACAGTCTTTCTCATTGGACGGGACAGTCTTTCTCATCAAAAGGTGAGAACAATGTCTTTCTCATTGTACACTGAAGACTGTCTTTCCCGTGAGATAGTGATACCAAGTCTTTCTCATGAGATGGTGAAAAAGTGTCTCTCTCATTATACACGAAGAGCTCTGTCTTCCTCATTAGAAGGTGAGAACACTGGCTCTCTAACTAGACCTTGAGAATGATGTCTCTCTTACTAGACAGCGAGACAGCTCTCTTTTACCAGACAGTGAGAAAAGCTGATTTTCTCATTGGAGTGAAAACATTCGTCTTTCTAATTAGAATCTGTGTTTCTCATTTGGAGATATGAGACAGACTCTTTCCCTCTGAGCTTTGACACCGCTGATTATAAACCCATTGAGCGGAGAGAAAACTCTCTCTCTCTCTCTCTCTCTCTCTCTCTCTCTCTCTCTCTCTCTCTCTCTCTCTCTCTCTCTCTCTCTTCTTTACCGTCACAGCTGGAGAAGTACTAATACCGACAGATAAGTTGCAGACTCGTAAAAGCCCAAGTTCCTGATCGCTTCTATCCACGAGTAAATAAAAACGTCAAACGCGAAATTGCCAGACAGTTCCCTTATAGTTTTCCCATAAATCTCTCCACCATGGAATAGTCCAGCAGGGCTGGAGACGGACAGATGTCACTCCTATATTGAAAAAGGGAAGCCATGAATTACCTGGCAGTTGCCGTCCTGTTAGCCTCGCATCAATTATAAGTAAACTCCTGGAGTCGATCATTGGAGACAGAATCGTAGCCTTTCTGGAACAACACAGTCTGGTTTTAAAAGGCGAAGATCATGCCTTACAAACCTAATTAGATTCTATCTTACATTATACAATACCTGCGACAAGGCCAAAGCAGTGGATAGTGTATGTTTGTGGACTTCCAGAAAGCATTTGACGAAGTCCCATACGTCAAATGATGCATAAGTCCGAGCCTTGGGTGGATTACTGGGTGCATAGGACATTAGATAGAAGCCTGGTCGCGCGACGGGATGCAGAGATTCGTAATGAATGGGGAATCATGTTACGTGGTCACCCGCTACTAACGGAGTCCCCCAGGGATCCGTACTTGGGCCTATACTTTTTCATCATTCACACTAACGATATTGACGTAGAGCTAAATAACATGGTGTCCAAATCTGCCAGATTTGGACATGCAGATCGGCAGTGCCAGATCAACTGGAGAAGAAAGGCTAAGATCACAAGAGGATCTGGATCAAATCGCTGAATGGTCTAAGCAAGTGGCCAATGCCATTTAACGTCAGTGAATCTCAGCCATTACACGTTGGAAACCTCTACAATAATAAGTTCAGTTATGAGCTGATGACCCGCCAAAATGTAGGATACCCCTGATGTGAGGGATCTGGGAATCTCTGTGTGTGTGTCCAACAACTTCAAAATTCTCCCAGCACTGTAAAGTAGCTGCCAAGAAAGCAAATAGGATGATAGGATTTATGAATACTAACTCTCTCTCTCTCTCTCTCTCTCTCTCTCTCTCTCTCTCTCTCTCTCTCTCTCTCTCTCTCTCTCTCTCTCCACCCCATGACGAGAACACTGTCTCTTTTCACTGAACGTTATGAACGCTGATTTTTTTGCTCTTAATGTTGAGAACAATAATACCTTTCACGGTGAACACTGAGAACGCAGGCGATCTGAACCCACACGATGAGAACGCTTGTCTTTTTTTCTCTCTCTCGCTCTCGTTTAGCGATGAGAACGATGCTGCGCTAACCTAGCGATGGGAAACACTGCTTCTGTCATCACATGGAGTGTGTGGAGGGAAGGCTGTGTGGCGACGACCGGGGAGGGTGGCGGGCTGCAGGCGGAGGGAGGGAGTGGATCCAGAAAGAGGGCAGGGTCTGTTGTGCGTTGTGTGTGTATATATATATATATATATATATATATATATATATATATATATATATATATATATATATATAGATAGATAGATAGATATAGATATCTATCTATAAATAGATAGATAGATAGATGGACAGTAGGGGAAAATTCCCCTCGTTGATATCGAAATGGTCAGGGAGAAGGCAAGGTGAGAGAGAGAGAGAGAGAGAGAGAGAGAGAGAGAGAGAGAGAGAGAGAGAGAGAGAGAGAGAGAGAGAGAGAGAGATACAACAGACATTTTTGCCTGACAAACAGGCAGCAGGGGTAGAGACAGGCAACAGAATCAACACATATACACACAATGGATTCCTACAGGCAGGCAAGTGATTCACACAGACAGCCAACAGTCTCTTACAGACAGACAACAGACTGATCCATCCAGACTGCAGAGTCTCGCAGACGTAGAACAGACACGCGCAGACACACAGGAGACTCGCACACGATCCTCTCACAACAGACAGAGACGGAGTTTTGACAGAGTCACGCAAAAGACACCCAGAAGCACAACAGACTCACTATGCCGTCAACAGACCCAGACAGACGGGCAACAGACGCACGCACAGACAGACAAGGGCAAGCATACAGCAACTGGGAGACAAAAAGGACAGAACCCAATGAATCAGATATGGACGGTAGACCGGAAGGTAGTGATGGACACCTTAAGACCCCAGTCGAGAGGGCACTCCGTCCCCAAATCTGATAGCCTCGGGGTCCCACTGCTCCAGGTCCCACAGCCCCAGGTCCCACAGTCCCAGGTCCCACAGCCTCAAGACTCACTGCTCCAGGTCCCACTGCCCCAGGTTCCCACTGCATCAGGTCTCACAGCCCCAGGTTTCACTGCCCCAGGTCTTGCTGCCCCAGGTCCCACTACCACATGTCTAAAAACTCCAGGTCTCACTGCCTCCAGGTCTCATTGCCCCATAGTCTCACTTCCCCAGGTCTCAGGTCTCATGACACACGTCACCGAGGATTGAGGCAACAAAGGTGGCACGTCATCCTATGAATAGAATAGCCGTAATGAACTGGCAAGTTATAATCACCAACGTGGATATGGGATTACCTCGAGGCGGGAGCAGAAGGATAGGATCAGAGATAATGTGAAATTACATTAGAGCAATCCTGGGACATTAATGCAACCTCTGGGACACTATAGCTCCAACTGGGACATTCGAACAACCTCTGGGACACAGTAGTTCCAATTGGGGCATTTGGACGACCTCTGGGATACCATAGTTCCGACTGGGACATTCGAATAACCTCTGGGATACCATAGTTCCAAATTAGGCCACTAGAACAACTTTTAGGATACCGTAGTTCCAACTGGGACACTCGCACAACCTCTGGGACGCGAACAGAATGACCAAGAAATGTGAAATTACAGCTGGGACTTTAGAGCGATCTCTGGGTCACTACACTTGCTACAGGGACAGTAGGAAATCCTTTGGGACACTATAGTTACAACTGGGACATCAGAGCCTGTGGGACACACACACACACACACATCGCTAAAGATCTTTTTCACTCCATCCTTCCACCTCCAATTTGGTCTCCCACTTCTCCTCGTTCCCTCCACCTCTGACACATATATCCTCTTTGTCAATCTTTCCTCGCTCATTCTCTCCATGTGACTAAACCATTTCAATACACCCTCTTCTGCTCTCTCAACCACACTTATTATTACCACACATTTCTCTTACCCTTTCATTACTTACTCGATCAAACCACCTCACACCACATATTGTCCTAAGACATCTCATTTCCAACACATCCAACCTCCTCCGCACAACCCTATCTATAGCCCATGCCTCAACCATATAACATTGTTGGAACCACTCTTCCTTCAAACATACCCATTTTTGCTCTCCGCGATAACGTTCTCGCCTTCCACGCATACTTCAACGCTCCCAGAACCTTCGCCACCGTCCGTGGCTCACTTCCGCTAAAGGGAAAAAGATAGAGAGCGAGATAGTATGCGTAGAGATAGGCTTCATGGAGATATAGTATGCATAGAAATTGGCTGCAAGCAGATATAGTATGCATAGAAATTGGCTGCATGTTGATATAGTATGCATAGAGATAGGCCGCATGGAGATATAGTATGCATAGAGATAGGCTGCATGGAGATATAGTATGCATAGAGAGAGGCTACATGAAGATATAGTATGCATAGAGAGAGGCTACATGGAGGTATAGTATGCATAGAGAGAGAGGCTGCATGGAGATATAGTATGCATAGAGAGAGGCTGCATGGAGATATAGTATGCATAGAGAGAGGCTGCATGGAGAGACGGCGCATGGAGAGATAGTATGCGTGTAGAGATTGGCTGCATGGAGAGAGAGGCTTCCTGGACTCCACTTCCCACTGGGGGGAAAAAAAAGAAATAGACGACTCACAAATTAAACCATGATGCCCAGCCCCTTCCTCTCCCCCTCTCCTCTCTCTGCGAACCAATACGTCATCATTCCTGCCTGCTAGAACCAACCCCCCCCTCATCCAATCAGCCCAACCCCACCCCCTTACCCTCCAGATCCTGAAGACCACCTCCTCCCCCACAAGGGTCTGAAAAAGGATGAGTTGGTCCGGAGGGAAAGGTCTTTGCAAGCATACACCTCACATCAAAGAATACATCTCAAAGAAAAAAAATTTTTTTTTTCTCAAAGTTGGGCTATTTTTTTCTTTATCTTGTGTGAAGGAATGGTTTGATCTATGTGAAAGGTGGGGGGGAGTACTCTCTCTCTCTCTCTCTCTCTCTCTCTCTCTCTCTCTCTCTCTCTCTCTCTCTCTCTCTCTCTCTCTCTCTCTCACAGTGGGTTCGGATGGGACACCACAACAGGTCCTGGGGTCCTGGTAATACTAGACCTCCAGGCTCTTCCCCAACACCATCCCAACATGAAAGTAACGGTATTAATCCCTTCAGCCTGACGTTACGACCCTTGATCACGACGTTACGACCCTTGATCACGACGTTACGACCCTTGATCACGACGTTACGACCCTTGATCACGACGTTACGACCCTTGATCACGACGTTACGACCCTTGATCACGACGTTACGACCCCTGAATACGACTGCAAGAACCTTGAGTACGACGGTACGACCCTTGAATACGTCCATACTACCCTTCATCACGACGTTACGACCCTTGATCACGACGTTACGACCCTTGATTACGACGTTACGACCCCTGAATACGACTGCAAGAACCTTGAGTACGACGGTACGACCCTTGAATACGTCGATACTACCCTTGATCACGACATTACGACCCTTTAGTACGACGGTACGACCCTTGAGCACTTTGGAACGACCTAAGCACGGTCCCAACCATGAAACACGACCAAGGATCGCACCGTAGTGCTCATGGATCGTACCATCGTGCCCAAGGATCGTATCGTAGTGATCAAGGATCGCATATCGTGCTCAAGGATCGTACCGTCGTGCCCAGGGATCGTACCGTTTTGTGCTCAAGGATCGTGCCATCATGGCCAAGGATCGTACCATCATGGCCAAGGATCGTACCATCATGGCCAAGGATCGTACCATCATGGCCAAGGACCGTAATATCATGGCCAAAGAACGTACCATCATGACCAAGGACCGTACCATCATGGCCAAGGATCGTACCATAGTCCTCAAAGATCGTACCATCATGGCCAAGGATCGTACCATCATGGCCAAGGATCGTAGCATCATGGCCAAGGATCGTACCATCATGACCAAGGACCGTAATATCATGGCCAAGGATCGTACCATCATGACCAAGGACCGTACCATCATGGCCAAGGATCGTACCATAGTCCTCAAAGATCGTACCATCATGGCGAAGGATCGTACCATCATGGCCAAGGATCGTACCATCATGACCAAGGACCGTACTATCATGGCCAAGGATCGTACCATCATGGCCAAGGATCGTACCATCGTGCCCACGGATCGTAATGTATTGTGCTCATGGGACTTCAGTTATTGATAAGGCTAGTACTTCATTAAAGGTTGTGGCAATAATCCTCAACTATACACAAGTATATTATTGACATTGTCACACTCATTTTCTTTCGAACACATGTGTCATCTCCCTCGTGTGCGCGGTACCGCCTGGAACAGATAACTGAGGCTTAGAAGTAACTCCTCGCTTGTCTCCTTCCTCTGTTCCATCTTTTAGAGATCGAATGACAAGAAAGGGAGGCTTATCATTCCCCTCCCGACCCCCAACCCCAAGCGACATGCAGGGAATACGAGGGTCGTTTTCTTCCTGCCCTATCCCAAGAAACACTGTCACATTCACGGGACGTAATACTGGCTTGTTGGAAAGCCATTCACAGGGACCAAACACAAAGACGAAATAAAGGATTCAAACGATTACTTTCCAAGTGAAAACAGACTACTTTCTCTGATCAGCAAGACATAAGTTACTTTCTCCAATAACAAAACCCACACTGCTCTTATTCTAATTGGACACTGAATCCTACTCTCTCTCTCTCTCTCTCTCTCTCTCTCTCTCTCTCTCTCTCTCTCTCTCTCTCTCTCTCTCTCTCTCTGCGCAGCATTAGCACACAGACAATTTTATGAGTTCACCAGAGATCCCTGAACGATGCGTTTATATCTAGTCTCACCAGTTATGTTGCCTGACTTGTAACACAAGATGAGTCTTATACTGAAAGGGGGGGAACTCATTTTCAGTCCTCACAGCTCTTGAATGAAGCATATTCAAATTCTTTCCAATTAGACAAAAAAACAAACAAACCTATTCTCAAGATGACGAGACACAAGCCGCTTTGTCAACTGGGAAAACAATCGTAAAACAAAATCCATCATTCATACAAATGGAAGAATTGATTCAAGTTCCGAAACTCCTGATTGCATACGTTTGTGTGTGTGTGTGTGTGTGTGTGTGTGTATTTAATAAATAGTACAGTGGAGAAGCAAAGGTTATTGAATTTAGGAAGCCATTCGGCTGAAAACACTCAGTTGAGGTATTACAGATATTATTGAACTGGGAAGTAATGATAGGAACTACTTAAATAATCATGGAAGAGTATAAGATCAAGTTATTTCCACTGTTTGGCTGAGCACATGAGTGGGCGGACATCTACATACTCAGTGTGGCAGACATACAAGAGTGTTTGTGTGTATGTGTGTGTGTGTGTGTGTGTGTGTGTGTGTGTGTGTGTGTGTGTCTGTGATTATTATTGTTTGTGTGTTGCTGAGAGGGAGTTTTACATTCGTTTTACCTCTTCTGTTTACCTGGCATTATGTACTCACCTTGTCTTACGCCTATGTTTGTTTACACACACACACACACACACACACACACACACACACACACACTGAATAGATTTTAGAAGTGTGATAGAAGAGAATGTTCAAGAGATGAGAGCCCCCCCAATGTAAAACTCCCATCTCCCCCCCACACACACGTAGAGTCCAAACAGGTAATTACACACCCCATCCTTAGCCAGGTACCTATTTACCGACCAGCCCCGGGAAGAGGGGGAAGGCCGAACGCCTGGGATTGGCAAGGGAATTTTATACCCGTGGTGTCCCACTTCTAAAACATTTTCTGATACCGTACGTCCTTTTTGAATCTCCTTCCACATTTGCCCCATCGTTGTCGTTTCGTTGACTACGTTCATCCACCACTCTTATACGAGTACATCTCTACATCATTATTATTAATAAGTCTCTAAATTGATATCTTGTTATGCCCCCAGGTTCCAGGAGTCTTTCATGGAAAAGGGTCTTTTGGGGGATAATTATGAATACTATATATATATATATATATATATATATATATATATATATATATATATATATATATATATATATATATATATATCAATATATATATCATCTCGCCCGTGATAATAGGAATACTGCTGCCAATCCCCAAGTCCTCACCATTACCCTGTGTATATAACCACCGACCAATCTGTATAACTTTCACCTGGGACGCCCTCCACCATAAACCCAGCAGGCTATACTCACAGCAGCAGAACTAAAGTTTCAGCGTCTGATCCCGAGTCCGTTCATGGCCCACAACCACGACGGAATACAACAACAACAACAACAACAAGAAACATTCGTTGCGGGGAAAAATGTAATTAGCAAACGCTGGCGCAATCCATGCAGACAGACGCCCCGACCTACATTACAGAGGGACAAGGGAACCCACTCCCTCCAGCACAACACCCCGCCCTCTCTCTCTCTCTCTCTCTCTCTCTCTCTCTCTCTCTCTCTCTCTCTCTCTCTCTCTCTCTTGACCGGGAACATCCACTTTAAACCAGAGAGGCAACTGTTGAGTCGAGTTCACCCTGGGAAAGATACGTCACCAGCCCATAAACAAAAAAAAAGGGGGAGTGGGAGGGGTGGGGGAGCGATGTTACAGGAATACGCTTCAGCTAAAGCTGAGGCAAACGCGTAGCGTAGTAATACACAGCTGGGCGTCAGCATTGCGTATATCCTCATGTTGTGACTTCGTGTTATACCTTACGGTATGTTGTACCTTATATAACATACAACTGTCACTTTTTAGTTACAGAGTAATGTTGTGTCTGGACAGATATCATGGAATTCCTTCAACCCTATAATAGTGTGTAGATACTGGCGTGGCCATTGTCAATATAGTGCTACACCACTGATATACATACACAGACGTCAAGGTCGTATGAAAGACTTAAGCCTGACGGACCCTATATCCTTCTCTTCGGACATTGTTCCTTTTGGGGGAAAATGTCTCTTGTTTATGGCCGTAATGAAATAACACATGAGAACACTATCTGTGTTATCAACCACGCCAGCGATGGTGGCCAGGTGAAGGTCTTGGCTGGCCACACCAACAGCATACATAGATATATACATCCTCTCCTCCTTTATCGAGGTAGCAACAAGAAGAAAAGGATACGTGTCGTCCTTATTTGCATACATCCACTCCGCTGTAGTGTCTCGTGTACGGGAACCAGCGACTCCTGTCCACAGCCAAGTGCAGTAGGTTAATCAATGCATTTACTTCATGGCTTACATCAGCTCCCATCGTCCCACCTGCTGCCACGTCCACTGCCCACGTACCGAGAGCACTACACTTCCTCCAGGTCCTCCCCATTCAGATTTACACTCAAATCATCCTGTGCCAGCGCCATGGAATTTCTGGAGCTTCTCCCTAGGGAGTATGGCACCAGAGCAGTGTCATGTGAAAACATCAACTGTACAGTTCCCATGCACGCCCTTAAACGCATTGCCGTTTCCCGCGTTAGCGAGATAGCGTCAGGAACACACGCAGAAAGATCGCATCCGCTTACATACATTCTCTACCTGTCATGTATAATGGACCGAAACCACAGCTTCCTATCCACAACCAGGTTTAACCCGGGCGCTTCACATGCCCTGGTTCAGTCCATTGACCGCACGTCGATTCCTGTATACTACATCGTTCCAATTCACGCTATCCAGTGCGCGCCTCTCACCATCCTGCATGTTCTGGTCCCAATCGCACAAAATCCCTTCCACACCAATCCTTCCATCTCCAATTTGGTCTCCCAATTCTCCATGTTCCCTCCTCTTCTGACATATATCATATTTGTCAACCCTTCACCCATTCTCTCCATATGTCCAAGCCATGTAAACACAGCCTCTTCTGCTCTCTAAACCACACTCATTACCACACATCTCTCTTACCCTTTCATTAATTACTCGATCAAACCACTCACACCATGTATTTTCCTCAGACATTTAATTTCCAACGTACTCACCCTACTCCGCACAGTCTTATTTAAGGCTCATGCCTCGCATCCATATGATGATGTCTGGATTACTATACCTTCAGACATATCCATTTTTGTCCTCCCAGATAAAGATCTTTCTTCCCACACATTCTTAGTGCTCCCAGAACCTTCACCGTCTCACCCACCCTACAACTCGCTTCCGCTTCCATGTTCCATTCGTTCCCATGTCCACCTTTTTTTCCCTCCATTCAAATTCAGTCCCCCAGCTAACCTGACCCTCATCGGTCAGGTAGGTAGGTAGGTAGGTAGAGACGCCCCCAGCATCAGGATGGTACTACCCATCAGCGGGGAGGTACGATCCAGCAGGAGGAGGAGGAGGATAGACACGACCTAGCAGTAGGCGGGACGACCCAGTAGCAGGGAGGCACGACAGACATAAAACTGGTGGAGGCCATTCGCCAGACACACCCGGGGGGGGGGAACGAACGTGAAGCCGACCAAAGATAGTTTCCCCACTCCATCCCTCCTGCCTGCCTGCCTGCCAGCTCACCTACCTGGCCACCACCACCACCACCAGCTGTCTATGGTACACCACTGCCTAGCTAGATCCTGGGAGGTTCCGAGAGAGAGAGAGAGAGAGAGAGAGAGAGAGAGGCAGAGACCGAGGCATGTGACAATGACTGACTCTTTCCGCTGGATGTCTGGAGAACTCGAGTAGGGTTTTGACTCACTGATGTGTACCTCCAGTACTATATACATGTACAGTAAACGTTCGAGCACGTCGGTATATCATCCTATGGGGTGTGATAACGAGGCCTGTGACTCTCTCTCTCTCTCTCTCTCTCTCTCTCTCTCTCTCTCTCTCTCTCTCTCTCTCTCTCTCTCTCTCTCTCTCTCTCTCCAACACACACACACACACACACACACACACACACACACACACACACACACACACACACACACAGAGGTCATCCCGTCGTGTTCAGTGATCGTGACCTGGTGTGGCTTTTGGTCACACACGACCTTTGTCAAGAGGTTTCCAATACCTCGAAACACAGTCTCAGGTCATGGGCTTCAGAGGAGAGGGTGTGTGTGGCACTTACGTCTGGTGATGTGGTGTAATTGTTGTGGTGATGGTACGTCACTTGCGCTGGTGGTGGGGGACGATGACGCAAGTTTGGTGGCGGCCACCAACACTCCCTCATTTTTTTCCTCCCCCAACACAGGAAAGTGAGGTTCAGTGAGGCTCTCTTTTTCGTGGTTCTCTCAGGCGTTGCCAGACGCAGCCAGCCCTTCACACAGGGGCAGGGTGGGGAAAAAGGAGTAAATGGCAATAGCCTCCACTATTTTTTTTTTTTTTTCCAGCGCCGTGTGAGATAATCAAACCAACCAAGAGGGAAAATGGGTCCTTGAGCCCCGAAGTGCACCGACGCTCCATATCTGTCTCGCCAGTTTTCTCTCAGAAATGGGTAAGAGGCTGGAGGAGATAGAAAAAACAATACGAGAAGACGATAGAATTTTAAATATAATCGGGTTTTTTCCCCTCTATTCTTTTTATGCCTGCACTGTGAGGCAGGAGCTGGGAGGTGCTGTTTTGCGCCTGTCCGTGTGTGTGTGTGTGTGTGTGTGTGTGTGTGTGTTTTGTGTGTGTGTTCGTCCTAAATGAGGGTATATGGTTCGTGGAACGAATTTCTCATACGATTACCAGTGGATTACACTGGAACTTTACAAATATGCCCGACCTCAGATCTATCATTTTGTTACTACGACGACGATAACTTAGTATTCACTTGGCCTTGACAGTTTTAGACCTAAAGCCTAAAGAACCAGTCAACCAATCGTTCACTAAAAAAAAAGCTAAGGAAAGGGATAATCTCTCTTGATGAGAATGATGAAGGGATGATCGGAATGGTGCAACCAGCGGCGAGGGATGGCCTTGCCAGTCATTGGTAAAGGTACATTGAAGAGGACTGAAGGTATAAGGGAAAAGGTGTTAAGAGGCATGAGATCCACGCGAGGGTAGAGTCACGTGGAGATTCACATTCCTAGAATGACCGACACAGGCTATCTTAGTGTGAGACATAATGGATTCAGAAGATCTTTGTGTAACGAATCCACTGAATCCTGATGATCCAGTGAGCAACATCTTAGAAATATAGGAACTGTGAGTGGAGTGCCGGAAAGCCTTTGATACTGTCCTCACAGAAGACTGATGATAATGCTAAACATCCAAGCTGAACGATACAGAAGGGCTACTCTGATGGATTATAACTGGTGCCTAACTGGGAGGAAACAGAGGACGCTTGTCATTCGAAGTTTCTCGAGAAGCAATGGACGAGGATGAGAAGTGAGCTCCCTTAAGGTTCACTGTTGGGACCATTTCTCTTCCTGATGGACGTCAATGCTTTGCAAAACGAGGTACATCATTGCCTATTTATGTTTGCTGATGATACCAGAAATTATGAAAGAAGTACAACAGGGACTGTGAGTTATTGCAAAGAGACCTAGATACGATGCAGTTCTGGTCGAACAGATCGTCTGTAAAACTTGATTAGGGAGAGAGGGGTTTAGATAGACCAGGAAGTGAATGCCAGATCGGAGGAGATAAACTGCAAGAGTCATGCTGTGAGGGAGAACCTGGGAATTAACATCTCGCCGACTTTGTCACCAGAGCATTATGTAATAAGGATCGTGAGGGAGACAAAGTATATGCTGGTCAGTGTCAGGATAGCCTTCGAGAATATGAGCAGTGAGATGTTGAGTAAGATATACACGACGTACAGGCTGGAATATGCCACAGCACTCTTATCTCCTCGCTTGCACAGCCACAGAATTGCTGGAGAGCGTCAAAAGGAATGCACCCAGACTGGTACCAGATCCGAATGGAATGAGCGACGAAGAGAGGAGGAAACCCCTCTATACCCACACCGGAACTAAGAAGGGTAAGATGAAATGTATTAACTTGGTATGAATTTGTAAGGAGCTATGACGAGGATAACATAGAAGAGTTCTTTGATGCCGGAAGAAAGACCAGCAGAAGATGGCACAAGTGGAAGTATACGGCGCGGAGGGATGTGACGAAGAATTTCTCCAGTAACAGAACTGTGGTCTCCTGGAAGGAGCTAAGTAAATGCAACAACCATCGGAAAATTCAGCAAGATATAAGATAACGGAGATAAGACGCGAGGTCCCCCGAGTGTAAAGCTCCCACGGTGTACACACAAATACATAATAATAATACGTAGGTGTTAACATGACACAATGATTTACACAAATGTACAAAATCGTTTTATTTCGTTTAGGGTTAATCTTGAAGGATGTATTTCCAGCAGTCTGGTGTTATGTCACGTATCATCCAGGCGGTACTGATGTTACTGGTAGAGAGTCTTGTCTGTGATGGATCTCCGTGTCCTTAACCATTCTCAAATTCAGGGCATGAACCATTCCAACAGTTCCTGTACCTAAATTGTGGTTTATGCTATTTCCATTGCTAGATTTGTGTAGTCTAGCAAGATATTTATTTCTACTGAATGTAAAGAGGCGAAAGAAATACTTCCGTACTCGATCTACAGTGTGGGCAAATGCCATCTGTTTATATATATATATATATAGGCCCTTTGTGAGTTCGTAAAGCGACACTAGCGATTACTCTCACTGCTCGCTCGAGGGCTATAACGACAAGATGTATTGAGGCCTTGAGGCCAGCGACCCAGATGGTGATGCAGTAAGTTAAGTGTGGATACGCCAGCGAGTAATGTATCCAGCGACTGTGACCCGGTTCGTCAGATGGTTGGCGAGGAGGGGCGAGCGAGACGGCAGCTCCTGTAGCATTGAATGTCGTTGACTGTTTCCTTTGTCTGACGTGTTGTATTTGTGACAAGTTGTAGTCTATTTCTAGAGTAGGGAACTTCTTTTGTCATATAAAGATCTGGTTTTACTAGCACATCACGTGGGAGAGTTTTGATAATATGATGAACACACACAGAAGGCTGATTTGCGACAAATCTAGAATATTTTTATGGTGCCCTGATCACTTGCGTGTGTGACTCAGGCGTTCGAGACGTAGACGTTGCATTATAAACCGCGGCGTCGTCAGCAGAGAGACGGAGTTTGGAGGTCATTAGCCATGTCATGTACATAATACATGAGACCTGGTACACATCCCTGAGGTGATCTTGTAATCAACCCATTTATTATTCCAAAACGGATCACATCGAGGAATAAGCTGAAGCCTTTTTTCTTTTCTGCAGGTGGTGTTCAACCACTTATTTCGTGTCAAGCTTATGAGCGAGACCAATATGGCAGACAGCGTCTTAACCTCTTAAAGGGGAAGCTGTTCAATACCAGTATCAATGGATCTCCTTCTCTTCCCAAATCCATATTGACATTTCGCTAGGAAACGGTTGGCTTCCAAACACAACGTGAGTTGGCGAGAACTGCCCAAGTAATGCAGGTCGACGGTTAACAGCAGACAAGGAACATTTACACTCATGTGTATAGGAGCCACAGAGGTAATATTCATCTCTTCGGGAATTACACTATTTTTTTAATGGAGTTATTACAGACGTGTGTTAAGGTAGGAGCTTCCCTGTCTGCTACCAGTAGATGTGGCGAAACATAGTCACACCTACAGAGACCTTGTGGACCTTGTGGTATCCATGACTTAAAAGAAAGGAGAAGCAAAAGAGGGATGGAGGTGGACCGTGACATAAACACGTCAAAGCTTTCAGTGGCCCTGTAGAAGACAGCAGTGTTTACACACCGCTCACTCACCGTACAGACGATAACCTTACCATCACTGATTTCCCCAACGTCTAGAAAATTACCAGATGTGGTGCTTCTCGTCGGGTTATTTGTTCAGATAAGAGGGGCTAATTCCTCCCTGAGTGGTTATTGGATTGCTCCCTCAGGCCTCCTGCTCCTGAAGCGACATACATCAAGCTCCCCTGATGACGCCACTTAACATATTACGGTACATTATCAAGTGTACGTCGCGTCTCACTCGCCAGTTAGCTTCGACGACTAACGAAGTGTGTCTTCTCCTTTTTTTCCCTAACCTGTAGAGCTCACTATTCTTGAGGTAATGTCTATTAAGGTGGTTTTTTTTTTCCCCTCTCGATTTAGCGTGTTGTCTCCGGATGGCTGTCACTCCAACACTGGGGAGAGAATTAGACGAGCTTTTCCCCGTTTGTTGGGATGTAGTGATCACCAGACCCTCACAAGGTGTGGGTGTGTGTGAGTGCAGGTGATCCAACGTTGACCTCACTGATACTCCTTCGTCTTGCTTCTGCTGGCACGTCTGAGGCAAGAGATGGACAGAGACAGCAGTGCAGTGATGAGATTTCTTCGTCATATCATTATAAACCCTAAAGTAAATCGTTTGTTAAAATCTCCTGAAGTGTGGACGTTACTGTAGGGTCTTCATTGCTCGAGGAATCATTGAAGTTACACCTTGAGACAGTCTTCACGACCTTAAGACCTTGCCTAGGGTGCGGGTATTATTGTGGAGCAGATCTTAAAGAAGAGGGATTCAATGACCTCCTCCAATAGTCTTAAGGCCCCCACCTTAAACATGACCCGATTTTTTTTTTTTTCTCCCTAAAACTGAGACGCCGCCTCTTTAAGTACCCATGAAGTTTGTTGGTCAGTTTATGCGAATAGTGCCTTAAAATCAAAGAGTTTTATATTTACCTTTTAAATCATTTAATGGTAATTATGTTCGTATTCGTATCAGATGTTGTCTGATTCCAGAAATTTCATCCGCAACAAAGTTGGGTCAGGTTTATAGCAGCCACACGGGGGAAAATTGGATCAGACGGCTTCGACACAGAGTCCAGATACACTCAAGCTATTATCAACATGATGATCATACGAGACTCCAGGCGGGCGAGTTGGTTAGTTGGCAGCAGCCCCCCGGGGGGAACATGACACATGCATGGGGCCGAGTCATGCGAAATATTCCAATTTACGATCTGTTTTATACCTCATCCTGTGAGGCAGTTTCAGAGGTTTATGTAAACTTTTTTTTTTCAATTAGGAGGCGTCGTATTGTACGTGTTATGTGACTTATAGGGACGGTAGATTCCGGGTCCCTTGGCTGGGATAATGAGGGATCACCGCGAGTCTATGAGGACATGAAGGTCTCTCATTTCCAGGAGAGACCCACGTACCTCACCTCACAAGTCATTTACAGACAGATGGGAAGTGTACAGCCCTACTGTGGCTACATGTTAAGTGTGTGTGTGTGTGTGTGTGTGTGTGTGTGTGTGGTGATGAGGTCTCCTCCCTCTCCTGTTGTTGGGGAGGCTGAGCAACTCTCTGTGTCTTGGCTGTGTTGCTAGTTATGTTGTGGGGGGGACCTTGGTTAGGGGGGATTGTTGTTTCCTTGCTGTGGTTATGTTGTATGTGTGTGTGGGGGGGGGGGTGGGGGACCTCGGTCGAGTATGTTGGGTGGGATGTGGCTGAGTATTGTTGCTGTGGTATGTTGTGTGAGGGACTTTAGTCGAGTATGTAGGGTGTAATTTGGTGGGGGAATTGTTGCTTCCTTGCTGTGGTTATGTAGTATGTTGTGTGGGGGGACCTTGGTCGAGTATGTTGGGTGGAATTTGGTGGGGACAATATCTTCCTTGCTGTGGCATATAGTGTAGAGTCCTTACGGGTCGTCTCCACTTAACCATCTCTCTAATGTGGCCAAAAAGAACAAAAAAAAAAACTACTTGAATTCTTGCGAGTTTTCTCAAGCTCATCAGCGACGAAGATCCTCACTTAGGGAAACTGACGAGCCATTTATTTTTTTTCTTTAACATTCTTGCACTCCAGCAGAGTGGCTGCCGCTTCTCAGAACTCCTGGGTCTTGCATCAGTGGTGTGGGGACCGCCATGGTTTAACCCTCGGCTCTGTCAGGTCGATCACATGAGGCAAAAGTGTCTAGCAACGGTGACCCACGACACCATGATGTGTGTGTGTGTGTGTGTGACTCTACCTGGCTCTCTGGGATTCTCTGGGACGATACCAGCCATCACCTTGCCTTCTCCACCACTCAACCTACCCTACAACACTTTCCCCTCCCCCAACGCTTACCCTTCTCCATCACTCTTCCTAATCTACTGCTGCCCGTCCACACTTTATCGCCTTCATTACCACACCAGCCAACCCCTCTCTGTCACCTTTCCCTTCTCCACCATCCCCTCCTCCACCAACTTCTCCTCCATCACCCCTCCTTTCTCCACCACCTCCCTCAGCAACGAAGTTCGAAAAAATACATTTCCCGGTTCCATACACAAGTTCTTCTCACATCAAGAATGTCACAGACGATAAGTCAGTAAAGATTAAGAAAAAAAAAAAGTGATAAAAACATCGATTCGGAAACTAGAGTGGGAGGAGAAGCAACAATTTCTCTGTTTAGAGTGAGGAAAGGCATTACACCAGGAGTGAAATATGGATCCATTGAACTATGCTGACACGCCATATCTCTCGAGGCCAATACTGCTCAAACTAGGCTAAGAGGTTACCTTCTGCACCGTTGAGGGAGGAAAGGGAAGTGAAAAATACAATACCTTGTAGAAATTCTGACTTTTTTCTTTATTTCATATTGGTGGTGTCACCACGCGGATGCATCATGAACCCCTCAAACTGACTATATTATTTTTGTTCTGATATAGATAACTGTGTGTGTATGTGACTGCCTATTTGCACTGCACGGGGAGGGAGTTCTGCATTCGCTGGGACCTGCCTCTTGAGCATTCTTCAGCATCAGGTGCTTCGTGGAATTCTGTATCCTCTCATCATTCACAGTCGCGTCACGCAACACTTTCCATCCGCACACCACTTTTATACCATACAAATACCTCTGTACGTCTTGTCTGGGTAGGTTCTCGCTCGGTGTAATGTTATGGTTGTTCTGTCTTTGTATCATTCGAAGAACGGTTCATTGTTGACGTTATCAAACTGGTCTAGAAACTCGAGGCTTGTGATCAGTTCACCCACTACCCTTCTCTCTTCCCTGATGGACAAGTTTATGGCTTCTAAGTCTCTCACCGTACCTCTGCTATTTCAGTTAAGGTACCACCTGTGTAGCCTTCCTCTGGACCTTCTCTATTACTTCATCATGCTTCTTAAAGTGCGGTGAGCAAACTTGAGAAGAAGATTCGAGTTCTGGCCTTACGTAGGATGTAAACAGTTCGCAGATTATCTCCTTCCTTATGTACTGGAATGTGACACTGATGTTAGCCGGTAGAGAGTGTGTCTCTCACATTCTCGTATCATGGGCCGTCCACATTCCTCATATGATGGTGACAAATGCAATATCGATTCCCAGGTCCCATCATATGTGGGGCTAGGCTTTCTTTCATTCACTTCCATCCTCATTACTTTACATTTACTCAGGTTGAATTTCGTTGACCATGTATCAGACCAACTTCGGAGTTTGTCTTTGACCCCTGTAAGATGGTGCAATCCTGCTCGCATTCAACTTCTCTCGTGATCTTGGCATAATCTGCAGACATATTCAGGCATGAGTTCAGTTCCTCCGGCAAGACATCTTCATAGATTAAGAAGAGCGTCAGTTCCAGGACTGAACCCTGGGGCACACCATTGGTAACCCCTGACCATTTAAAGAATTCCTCTACCGACACGCGTCCTTTTATCATTTTCTAATCAAATGATTTTCCAGCCATCGAAATGGGTCATCCCCTTACTCCTGCTCAGAAATCCAGCTTCTTGATCAACCACCCATATGGTATGAAACCATAAGCAATTTGGTCATACACATACATACACAATCCATCCAACTCTCGTGTCTGAAATGGAGCTCACTCTCCCATGGAAAAGTTGCCTATCGCTTCTGAAAGTGTCTGCTTCGTAAGAAGTCATCCATTTGCCTTCTGATTATCTTTTCACGTCTACTTCAGACTACCTTCGTCAGATCAGTTGGCCTGTAGTTCGGCACAACTCTCCAACCTCCTGTCTTAAAGATATCCATGGCATTAGGCCCTCTACCATTCTTCTGTTACTATACTCCTCTCCAGCGACGTGCCGAACAGTATTTCAAGATAATTTTCCAAACGTATCTGCACATTTGTTCAGCACATAACGGAGTAATTTCATCTGGAACATTAGCATTAGCTGGGTCAGGATGACTTTAGCTGCCCATTCTCTGTGACAGTAGTTTCCAAGACCTCTTCCCACACCCGGTGTGACGAGTGGTGGGGCTGTTGTGTCTTCTACTGTGAAAATACTCTTGGACTTACGATTAGCTCCTTGATCATCTCCACCTCGTCCACTAAAAACTCTTCCCTTCTGAATCCCGCAGCCTGATTAGCCGATCTTTAAGAGGACTATTTATTCCTCTTGAATTTATGAAAAGTTTTGGATCATCTGCAGCCATGTCCACCGTAATTTTTTTTTTTCAAACTCTCGCTCCCCGTCTTATATTTTCTTGCTAGACTCATTCATTTCCTGCTCTCTTATGCCTTCCAAATTCTAACTGGCTGTTGTGGCGGCTCTCTACATATATATCCTCCGCACTAGCTCCCTTTTCTTCTGCTTCTTGAAATCTTTTGACGAACCATATCCCTCTCTTTTCTCCCCTTTCCTCGCCATGTTTAGGAAAAGGTAACCATGTTCCAGCATCGAGGAGTTCACAGAACCTTCTATAACTGAGACGTGTGTTATGGCTTAGGAGGTTATATTTCCCATTCTTGAGGCAATATTTCCCTTTTTTTTGTCATTTTTTTTTTTCATAATTACAGCTTCTATCTAAGTCTGGTTTCCTCCCTGATCCTCCTGTGTTCTCGTTAACCACTTAATCGAACGCAGACATTACATGATCCCTTGTGATGCTAGTCTTATATGATGACTTTTAACTCAAGCGTTTCATAATCCTAAACAATACAAGACCCTTTCAACGCAAAGTCTTACATGATCCCTGTGAACGCAACCCTGACATAGTAACCTCTGACGCATTCATTACGCAATCAGTGTGGACGCAAACATTACATAATCACCTTTAACGCAAGAATTACTCAGTCACCTTTAACTCGAACATTACGTCACGACTTTCAACGCAAAAATTACTTTAGTCACTATTAACGCAGACATTATATGATGACTTTTAACGCAAAAATTCCATCGTCACTATTAGCGCAGACATTACATTATCACTTTTATCGCATGCATTTCGTGATAACCTTCCCCGACTGGCATAATGTACGATATTCTCAGCCACCCTCGCTACTACGTTGCAGAGATACACGATCTGGTAACGAGGCTGTATCAGTTCCCTTCTAATTCTGGTGTGATCAATGACATGCTGGCACCAGGGGAGAGAATTTTTTCTCCCCCAGGATAAAATCTAAACAAATGCTCTCTCTCTCTCTCTCTCTCTCTCTCTCTCTCTCTCTCTCTCTCTCTCTCTCTCTCTCTCTCTCTCTCTCTCTCTCTCAGCGGAAATCTGAGCCGCTGAGACCCAGGTGCAACTGGGGCCTTAGCATCGCTGGAGAGAAGTAGGTCTTCACTGCTCCATAACTGCTGTACTAAACACCGGTATGCAGAAATTCACCCCCCACCCACCACCCAAGAGTTCTCCTTCCCATTATGATGTTCTGTGTGGGTGTGACATCCCCCAGTAGTGTCCTGGGACTTAAAATGCTGTGGCATATCAATAACGACAGTCCCTCACACCATCCCCCTTTTTCCTATCATCAATATCTCTAAAACATATTAGTTGATGTCTTACGTATTTCGTAAATTACGTCTCCGCTATTCCAGCAACGTCTGTGTTTTTTTTTTTTTGTCTCGCTTTTTCTTTCCTTAATTCGACTGCTAAGCTTCAGTTCCCTCCCGTATATTACCAGTCCGTCCACCGTCATGGGAGTGAGTTACCTTCAGAAGCGCCATTTGCATATCTTAGCATGCCTGGCCTCACAGAGTTTATGGAGAAGCTCTTCTGATCTCCTGCCTCAGATGATGTCTCCCGTGTTTTGTTGATGTTCCCTTTGTTTTATTGGTGTCAGTCGTGTTATATTGACGATACTCCTGTGTTTCAATAACGTCTCCCGTGTTTCATTGATGCCTCCCGGGTTTTATTGGTCTCCAGTGTTTTATTGATGCTTCCCATGTTTTATTGGTCTCCCGTGCATTATTGGCCTCTGCTAAGCTATGATTTATAGTTAGGTTCGGCAAAATGCCATTAGGAACGATCATAGCCTAGCGGTAGCGCTCCCGCTTGTTACACAGGGGGTCCCGGGTTCGATCCTGGCTGTTGGAGGTTTGTAGGTGATGTATATACCAATTTTCTTTGTATTTGTCACGTCTGTTGTCTCCATTGGAGTTTCAATCGGTGTACGTTGCTTCTGCAACCCCCTCCCCCCTCCTTCCTCTCCTTCGCTGGAACGCTGGGATGTGATCCTCTTGCAGTCCAAAGACTGTTATTGTCTGATGTGTTCCTCCCTCCTACTTCACTACCGTTAGTATTTGATTTTGGCACAACCTACTTTTCAGCCAAGTCCTGCAGTGTTGATTGAAGGACTTCACATCTCTCTCTCTCTCTCTCTCTCTCTCTCTCTCTCTCTCTCTCTCTCTCTCTCTCTCTCTCTCTCTCTCTCTCTCTCTCTCTCTCTCTCTTCTAAATCCCCCATGTTCGCCAAGTATCCAGCGATCCTAAATACTCCAAACCTGTGTTGAAGTCTCCGTCGGACAAAGGACACACATTACCACGATTGGTTTTGTCTGCGAACGTATATATTATTCTCTCTGTAGCTTCGACATTTGATACATTATTTCCCCTCTTTGTTTCAGTATCTCCCAAGAGCTCTGTTCCTCTGCATCGGTCAATAGCCTCTTGGTTTCCAGTCATCAGTCCCAGACTTTGCTCCTGTTCTCTGATTCTTCCATTAGCAGTTGCGTCTGGTCGCTGGTATTAAGGGCTTTTATACTTCTGTTGATCCATCTCATGGACGTTTAGAACACACTCTCTTGACCTTTCTCTCTGACATTGTCCAATAGACGTGTCTTCTTTCGTCCGGGTCACCTTAAATAGATCTGGTTTCATCATACTTTTGAAGACAACTATCGCTTCCCCTCATCTTTTTTTTTTTTTTCAACCCCTCTTCCCTAATTTGATGACACTTCGCTATATTTCACTCCCGCGATTCGTAATGTCATCATCCGTTTATCGTAAGTTCTGATCCTGTTTCTCTGTGACACAAGGGTTTCTCCTCCCCTTATAGACCCGGCTGACCATAAGCTTCAACTCTTCTCTGATTCTCTTCTTCTTTCTCAATAAAACCATCAGGGCCGGGCCCTTCGTCCCTCCCTCCTCTTGTAGAAGCAGTTGACGCATGTATTGTTATTCTTGCTGCACTGTGACTAACTCCATTTCTGATTGAAATTCCTATTCTAGCTTGTGGTGGGTCTCTGTGTATGTTTACTGTTTATGATCACTATTTACTGTTTATGATTATTGTTTACTGTTTATGTTTACTGTTAACTGTTTATGTTTACTATTAACTGTTTATGATCAGTATTTATTGTTTACTGTTTATGATTACTATTTACTGTTTATGTTTACTATTTACTGTTTATGATCACTATTTACTGTTTATGATTACTATTTACTATTTATGATTACTATTTAGTTTATGTTTACTACTTACTGTTTACTGTTTATGGTCACTATTTACTGTTTACTGTTTATGTTTACTATTTGCTGTTTATGATCACTATTTACTGTTTAGGCACACACACACACCCTAGCCTATGCAAGGTATCTATTTTCATGACCACCCTCAAGGGGAGGATGAAGTTGGGTGGACTGTGGACCGGCTACCGCAACCAGAATTCGAACCTGTGCGGGTTTGATGCCACTTGGTCAATGTATGCGTCAATGACGCTAACCGCTGCACCAAGTTGTGTGTGTGTGTGTGTGTGTGTGTGTGTGTGTGTGTGTGTGTTATGGGGATAGAGATTTACACTCTTGTATATCTACAATGCCTCTTTTAAACACACACACACACACACACACACACACACACACACACACACACACACACACACACACACACACGTTAGCCTCAGCCAGGCACCCATTCATCGACCAACTCCGAAGGGAAAGAGGAACAGCTAGGATTGCCTGTTGACCAACTGCTGTACCCAGGACTCAGACCTGGGCTGGCCCGTAGGTGGTCAGCGACCCCTAACCACAACACCGCAGAAGCCCTCGTGTATGTGTGTGTGTGTGTGTGTGTGTGTGTGTGTGATGCGGCAGCACAAACGATCCCAAAGCTGATGGGACTATAGGCATGCAGGGGATTCAATCCCATATCCATTACCCACCCTCCTTCCGGCTTCTCCCCTTATCCTCGTCCCTCACCCTCTCTCCCCTCGCCCTCTTCTATCTCTCCCCTCGCCCTGCTCTCACCTCACTCTCCCTCCGTCCTCTGGCTCTCTCCCTAATGAATTCAGACGTATCACCGCTAGATTAGACCACGAAAATTGTCTCGCTCATTGATTATTACTGACGAAGAAAAATGGTTTTGGGAGGAGAGGTAAGTGTGAGAAGCGGGAGTGATAAGACAGTCAGAGAGAGTGAGAAGTGGGAGTAGTATAAGGGACAGAGAGAGTGAGAAGTGAGAGTGGTAGAGGGGACAGAGAGAGTGAGAAGTGAGAGTGATAGAAGGGACAGGGAGAGTGAGAAGTGGGAGTGGTATGAGGGACAGAGAGAGTGAGAAGTGAGAGTGATAGAGGTACAGGGAAAGTGAGAGGTGGGAGTGATAGAGGTACAGGGAGTATATATTGGGGTGTATGCCTGGGGAGGAAGGGAGAGAAAGATAGAGGGAGAAAAAGCACTAGACTAATAAAAAGAGAAAAAACATATAGATGAGAAAAGACAGAAGGATGGACATAGCAGAGACTGATAAAAATGACATAACACAGAAACATACATTTTCAGTGAGAGAAAACGAAATGAGTTCAAAGAGAAAGTGGAGGAAAAGCGTAATGAACATAAAACAATGTTTAATAATGAATGAGATAATAATAATGAATGAGATGATGATAATGAATGAGATAATGGTAAGATGAAATTATCGACAGTAAAGCAAAGGAATTACATGAAAAATGGGAGTACAAGAATTACAGATAGAACAGATATATCAAAATGATCCATGACAAAAGTATGGAAGACATTTGTACACACATTTATATACTTTAACATAAGTTTCCATCAACAAAACTGCATCATCAACACTCTAATGAAAAATATCATAATAATAATAACTTGACATACGGAAAGGAAGTAACACAATAAACGGATTAGAAAATTATCATACGATAAACGGATTAGAAAAATGATAATTTCCACGTAATGATCATTCGTGTAAGAGAAGAATGAGGGAGACAGAGGAAAACGGCAAACGGTTTAGAAGAAAAACAAACTAAGACACATTGGAAATAGTACAGACACTCAGCGAAAATGCCCAACAGAAAATGAGGACACTGGACGAAGCGGGAAGGGGTGGCTTAAAAGAATTAAAAGAAAAAGTTTGCCAAGTAATTAATGGAGACGGCAGCAAATGTGAGCCCAGTGTGAGAAAGTGTGTATGAGAGAGATACACTTCTGAATGGGGCGTGTAGTGTGGACTTGGCTGCAGTGTGAGTTCAGTGTGAGAGTGACAGACTTCTCTCTGCTGTGAGGGACAGCAGTGTGGATATGGATCCAATGGGAGATGAGTGTTGAGTGACTTTAGTGTGAGCATGGCCGCAGTGTGAGGTGAGTGTGATCGTATGTATTAGATTTAAAGTGAGGCCGTAGTGTGGATCTGGTTTCTGTGTGGATGTGACCACTTTGTGGATGTGATCACAGTGTGGATGTAGCCACGTTGTGGATATAACCACAGTGTAGATGTAGCCACGTTGTGCATATAATCACCGTGTGGATGTAGCCACAGTGTAGGTATGGCCACAATGTGGAAGGAGGCACAGTGTAGGTATAGCCACAATGTGGAAGGAGGCACAGTGTAGGTATAGCCACAGTGTGGATATAGCCACAGTGTAGGTATAGCCACAATGTGGAAGGAGGCACAGTGTAGGTATAGCCACAGTGTGGATGTAGCCACAGTGTAGGTATAGCCACAATGTGGAAGGAGGCACAGTGTAGGTATAGCCACAATGTGGAAGGAGGCACAGTGTAGGTATAGCCACAGTGTGGATATAGCCACAGTGTAGGTATAGCCACAATGTGGAAGGAGGCACAGTGTAGGTATAGCCACAGTGTGGATGTAGCCACAGTGTAGGTATAGCCACAATGTGGAAGGAGGCACAGTGTAGGTATAGCCACAATGTGGAAGGAGGCACAGTGTAGGTATAGCCACAGTGTGGATATAGCCACAGCGTAGGTATAGCCACAATGTGGATGTAGCCACTGCGGGCCCTTTAAACCCACAGTTCTTGAGAAGGAATCATGCACTAATCAACGGCATGAATATGTAAGACAACGAATCTGTAAAACGCCGAGAGAGGAGTAAGAGATGGTTGGTTAGTGTGACCTTTTTGAGCAGAAAAATGACCCATCCCCCCAAATGGTTCGTGACGACCCATTGTGTCGTACATCAGTCTCGCTCTCAACAGCTTATACGTAGGTCACCATTTGTGGGAAAGAGCACAAAGGTCATCATAATCAGGCCCAAAAGTTAACCTTTTGGGTCACAGAGGTCACCACTCAGGCCATAAAAAAGTCATCATTTAGGGCATAAAGGCCACCAGTGAAGCACAACGGTCACCATTAGGTACACAAAGGTCACCCACTGGTGCGCGAAAGACCAGGTGACAGACAACAGATGTCAACCTCCAGTTAGTGATTAATCCTTTTCCGGTGTTGGCATAAACCTGGCTTAGAACCTTTAGCCATCGCTGTGTGAGCTCTGAAAGAAGGCTGGTCGGTCTGGTGTGTGAGTTAAAGTTTGAGTGTCACGGACGGAGGGTTTTACACTCGCGTTTCCCTCGGCTGCTTCACATGCCGTAGTTCAGTCCACTGACAGCACGTCACACCCTGTATACCACAACCCTCATATCCACTGGGTCCCGTGCACGCCTTTCACCCTCCTGCATGTTCAGGCCCCGAGAACTCCAAACTTTTTATACTCCAACCCTCCATCTCGAGTTCGATCATCCCCTTCTTCGTATCCCCTCAACTTCCGTCGCATATATCCTCTCTGTCAACCTCTTCTCACTCATCCTCTCCATGTGGCCAAACCAAGTATTTCCCGCCAATCAAAATGTCCCGCGTTTAGCCTACCTATCTTTCCGTGATCTGTTAGTTCTTGGCTTCATCCCTGTGACCCATCTTAAGGTCTGTACTACACAAGGCAAGTGGGGAATCCACTGAAACACATGCCTCCTTCGAGAGACATCTTAACCAAATATATCTCCAGCGGCCCATCTCGGTCCCGTGTACACTGTCTGAATACAGATGGTGGGTTGCCATCTGGTACATGAGCCTCGCGTGGGTCTAGAGTTTCCTCTTGAAGCTCCTTATATCCCTGGCTTTTACGAGAACAGTCGCTGTTACGAGGTACAGAGGCGTTGAAACCTTCCATTCAGCGTCTTACATTATAACCTCATCTGAGTTTATGGTTTTTCGTTATAGGTTTTAGATCCGGGCTGATCCTTTATCAGTGATTTCCTCACTATAGATTTACCCAAACTGCAGGGGGCCAGTGAACCTTTTGGTTTTCAAACTATACGGTTTTCATATATTGTTATTCTTCATTTCATATTTTTTATGTACTAATTCCTGGCTTCCTCTTGTGCTTTTCAAAAACAGGATAGCTTCTGAGAGTCGTCCATTTCTTCCATCCTGTGTCTCTACATTATCTTCCTCCATTATTATCTATTCATCGTTATTCTTAATCATTCTCTCTCTCTCTCTCTCTCTCTCTCTCTCTCTCTCTCTCTCTCTCTCTCTCTCTCTCTCTCTCTCGTCGTCACTAGGATTCGTCCTTCTGATCTGGCAACTGAGAATACGTCGTCATTTTCTCATATAGTTCCCATTCTCCCAAACATTTTCCTGTTGATCTGGTTATAATCACTTCCTAATCAGTATGTATTCCTTTTCAAGGATTAGATGATTGTTTCTCTTATTTTATTCTTATCCTATTCGTTGCTGCGGAGATAAGATTATAAATCTCTATGCCAGTCTACGTAGTGAGTAGATTCTGCCTCTGCAAACTGTCCGCTGCTTCTCACTCCTTAGTGTGCGTAAGATCTCTTGGTCACCTTCGAGGACTTTGAGTCTGCTGAGCACCGGTATGACAGCGTCACCTCTCCACTCTCCTCGACCTGACCTTGTGGATTTCTGCCCCGTTCTCATCGGTCCCTCAGCGCCCTCATAAGAGCGTTCCGATCCATCTGGGTCTCCCAAGGAGGGTGATGTATCTTCAGAGCAATTAGGCGGACTTTGTCTATCGCTGTTTCCTCTGTAGTTTAATGTGTGAAGTTCACCATTACCTCATGGAGTTTTATGGCCTCCTTTACCGGAGGGACTGTTCCTACCCTCCTTTTATTCTGTCTTGTTTTCTCGTTCGTTTGTATATTGTTAAGAGAATAGTTCATTGCAATCAGAATTTCCTAAATGAGTTTAGTCTCATTAAATACTTATTTCTAATGTTTAGCTTCAGTTCAGCATCGTGATCTTTGAATGGAATTCCTTACCGTTTCCCAACAGTCTGTTGGCAGTGGAACACATTCACTTTAGCTTGTGTTCTAAGCAGTTGTTACCGTCTTCCTCTGGCACAGGGCTGGGGAGAGGGAGCCGACTGCCTCATGTTCATGTTTCACTTGCTTTATTTTTTCCGTAATACTCCTTCTGTCTTTTGCTCCTCCTTGAATGTCAAGGTGGCCGTCCTTTCCTTCGTTCTTCGGTGTTTCCCAAATCCTCCTTGATTTTTCTGTTCTCGGCCAAGTCCATCATGCCCAGGGCTTCCAGAATATCCCAGGTCCTCTCGACTTATAGAAGTCCACCATTCGTAGGCTCTTGTAGGACGAATATCATGTCTGATCTGCTTCTTTCCATTACTTCTCATTTCTCCAACAACATTCAGTTGAATTTAATTGCTTGCTGCTTCCTTCAAATTGTCGTCAGTCGTCCCTGCTCCTTTCAAACCATCTAATAAGTTAGTAGTGGGCTCACGAAGTAAAGTTGGTAGTGAGAGAGAAAAGAGAGACGTATGGGACGGTACTTACAGGGAAGGAGAGCGAGTGATTGGGAGATGTACAAGAGATAGTAATGAAAAGTCTTCACCGCTTGCAGTCTCTAATAACCTTTCACTATGACTACCATCACTAATGTTGTTTCTTCTACCTTCTTCTGTCATACTGTGGAAGTCTGTTCCTTCCTGACTTCCTCACTGTTCTTCCCAGCTTTCTAAGGACACTAAGCCTTCTTCCTGCTTCCCGCGAGTAATTCATTTCAGCCGTGTACTTACCGTCAGTCGTATTTACCGGTACTTGTGATGCTGGAGAAGGCTTCCCCATCCTCTCTCCTTCAAGTAAGGTTTATCTGTTTCCCGTCTCCTCCAGTCTCTTCATTTTTGACTGTCTGCTCCTTGAGTTGACTTGTTAGTTAATCTCGGATATCTTCGTATATCTTCCAGAAAGTTTATATTCTTTATCACCACTTTCTTCATGTGTTTGACCCCCTTGTATGCCCCCGTCGTCTTTTCCAGGCTTGCGTCGAAATACTGTTGCAACCTTTCATAGCGCGTGTTGCTCTGCAGTAGTGCAGAAGATCCTGCATCACCTTGCACACGCACGTCAGATGGTGCACATTGTCTCAGAATGTTTCAGTAACGTTTCAATATCTCTCTATTAACACTATTACGAGCTCAGTTTTTCATTTCATTTCCATTTGTTTCTTCTTATATATATATATATATATATATATATATATATATATATATATATATATATATATATATATATATATATATATATATATAAAGTATCGAATTACAAGGTGTCGGCTGGCTAAGTCTGTCACGTGTGTAGTTACTGTATTGGACGGGGAGTTTCTCCTGCTCTTGTTGAGGGAACAAGTTGGCGAGTGTAAGAAAAAGATGATGAGACGGAGGGAAGGAGGGAGAAGCGATGACGGAGATATGAAAAACAGGGAGACAACTGGTCCAAAACCGTGACGGACAGACAGGCAGAGACAGCCAAACAAATGGATAGTATGTACTATAGGTACAATTGAAAGAGTAAACAGTGTAACTAAAATATCAAGCAAAAGTCACGTCACAGTACACACGTCCCACTGGTCACCTGTCCTCAAGCCAAAGTACACACGTCACCAAACCTATAAAAAGCGACAGATACTCACCTCCACAGCGAAAGTGACTCGGCTCTTGTTCTCCAGATGAATCACTTCGACCAGATGGTTATCATCTGCAGATAAGGAGAAGAAAGTTAGTGTAACGTGATAACAAGCAGATGAATTATGAATTAGAATCACTAAAGATACTATTGTGGTTACAGAGACACATAAATAAAGATCAGAATAATAAAACAGTGGCTAGAGCATCGTATAGATTAATTTATCTTTGTAGACAAAAAAAAAAATATATCTATTTGGGATGTGATAGACATAATAGTGGTCCATCAAGAGCGACAGAAACATGAGAAGAAGAGTAACGGGGGGAGAGAGAGAGAGAGAGAGAGAGAGAGAGAGAGAGAGAGAGAGAGAGAGAGAGAGAGAGAGAGAGAGAGAGAGATCCACGGGGGAGTGGGGACGGGATGAGACGTAAGCTTGAACTATGGTTGGTTGATGGTTGGTTGGTGGATGTAATAGCAAGTGTGAGTTGTAGACAACAGCACGTTGGCTCACTACTGTGTGGCGCTAGAGTGTGGGATGTGGCCTCGGTGTGGCTGTGATCTCCAACACCAACAGTCCCTCATCCACCTTCATCTTGTACACACACACGCACACACCATCACTATCACCTCTCGCTCCCTCACTGTGGCCACCTCCACCCTCACAGGACGTCACTACCCCCATCATCTACTCCCACTCCACCTCGTCCTCAGAGAAGCATAAACACGGAGGAGCAATACAAACACAATAGACCAATATAAACACCGTAGCTGTGTCAGCGGTAGTGAAGACACTGCCCGCACCTTTGATTAGTGTGAGGAAAGGAAGAAGGGTCGGTCTATTGTGGTCTCTGAGTGGCAAGTACCAGTAGTGATTTTTTTCTTCTTCCTCCTCCGCCTCTCTTCCTTTACGGTTAGTTGAGGGAGCATAATAGAGAGGGGTGAAGGAAGGAGAGATAATAAGACGGAAGAAGGGAGAGGGGTGTCGAAAGAAGAGGGAGAGAGAAGCCGACACAGGAATTTTGATGTTTTCAGACACATATCCTCACAGCAAAACGCTCCAGCCTTTCCGACCTTATCTTAAGCATCTTGTTCGTAGACGCTGACAACACTTTTTCTTGGCTGCGCATAGTGTTTCACGTGCTTTGACGCAGCTTTGTAAGTCATCAGTGACGACCTGTTACAGTCTTTCAGTCAACTCTCACAAACGATGTGAATTGCAGTAATACCTATCATTCGCATCCGCTTTCACCCATCCCGTCTTCTCAGGGTCTTTCATCCATTCCGGGTTGAATGTCTGTTGGTACCATACCTTTGGACTTTCCCTCGGAGGTGTGCCGCTCCCCCTTAGGTCCAGTATTCACCTCATGCAATCATTGTTCTCACGATACACCAGTCTTAGTCCCACACGAATCCCACAAGAGGTCTCTCGCGTGACTGAAGAAGTATACCAAGTTGTATGGCTAGCTGATGGCTAGCCCCACCACCAGCCCTGTACCACAATATACTACGTTGTATGTAGGTCTGTTGGTTGGTTCCAGAACCAGCCCTGTACCACAATATACTACGCTGTATGTAGGTCTGTTGGTTGGTTCCAGAACCAGCCCTTGTACCACCGTGTACTACGTGGAAATGGGACTGGGGGAAACCTTTCCAAACCACAGGTCCTGGACGCCTGAGTTGTCGTGTTCCCTACGGGGGTTGTTGTTGTTGTTGTTGTTGTTGTTGTTGATAATGCTTATTAGAATTCGCAGATTCTCCCAATTTTAGCTCGAATTAGTGACATATAGAAATTCAGCACATGTCCTCGTGCCAAGAAGTGGAAAAGTTTTTTTCGCCTAAACCTTAGAAAACTTTGCATTAACGGCGTCAGGGAACGGATCAAATGCTATGCAGGCGTCCGGTCACGGACACGTACGTCCATGTCCATGAACGTGAGTGTACACCAGTCACGAGAGGCGGCTGTATGAAAGGATACTCTAAGAGTATAAACCAAACCAACAATATCATTTCTTAGCGTTTCGTATCACATTATATACAACGTCTGTTGATAATAAGAAATGCTTCGGAAATCCCAAGATCAGAGGGGCATTTTGCTCATAAAATGCCAAGATCCCAAGACTGGGCCTAAGATCCCAAGATCATTGGGGAAATATGCCAAGAAGTGGCAGTACTGGGCCTCTCACAGTTGAAGAATGATGTGAAGATCTTAAAGAAAATGGAGTTGATAGCAGCAATGATAGTAAAGATGATAGAAGTAGGAGGTAAATCACGAGAAAGATGATGAATGGGATAATGAACAAAGAAATAAATAGCGGTGATGAAAGAAATTATGTCAGTGCATAGAACAAGGAGAAGTAAGAAACCTGAAATAAAAGGAAAAGGAAATAACACCAAAAGACCAAAAGATCCAAGAACAGAAAGAGAAAAGTATGACACAATCAGAAAGTAGAAACAACGAAAACAAACTGATGCAAATTAAAAAAAAGAGGAATAATGAGTTACGTACATTTTGTTTCAACTTCATCTGTGTACAGAACCGAGCTTACATTTTGTTCTTCGTTAACAGATCCATTAGCTATTCTTTTGCAATCTGAACAGCAGCGAAGTGAATTATTCTAGACCTTATGTGAATGTATCCGTAAAACCTCTTTATCTTGGGCACCTGAGCAAAAGGCTCGTCAGTGTATGCTCACGTGCTTGTATCTTAATTCTACCTTTATCATCAGGGAAGTTATGGATGAGAAAGGCTTGCTTGGGTCAAACGTAAGAGAATAGAAAATTGGTTACCACAGAAAATGGAATCTATTTGTGAGGCAAATACAGGTCTAATCACAGGATCACTTGATATACAGTTCAAATGATCATTGTTCGTAATCAAATACTCAGTCCATTGGTTTCTCGGATGTTTCCAAGCTTGTGTGTCGTCTAGAACTATGTATTCAGAATGAGAGTGAGTAAAAAATAGCCGCGAGCATAAAGTCTGTTAAGCAAAATCATTGAAACGTGTGTTTACACGCTTGAAACCACTCTGCAACACCTTGTACTTGCAGCGCAACATCAGCTATTAAGAAAAAAAAAAAAGACGATCTGGGTACAATAACTCCTTATCTTGTTTTATTGCGGTACCGCGTCCACTTATCTTGAGAGAGGCGGTGGGTACCGCGCCTTGGGAATTGCCTTGAGGATATAAATCGACTACTTCTCTCTTCTCTGTTTTGTACTGTTTCCCCGCCGTGTACTTACCATGCACGACATACTCACCCCGCCAGGTGGAGACGTGGGTGGGGGTTTCGGATAGGTGGAGGCATTGGTGGGGGGGGGTTGATGACCCTGACCTGTGCAGCCGAAACATGGAGGTCAAGATATCCAGGTTGTGGAAATGAGCTGTTTGAAAGGTGCGGGTGGTGTGACTAGGTGGGATGAAGGAAGTAATGACGGGGTGTGTATGAGAGATACGGTATGGCTGGGAATGCAAAGGGAATCACTTATGGAGTGGTAGAGTGGGTGGAGCGTAATACTTTGAGGTGGTCTGGACATGTGGAAAGAATTGCGAGACTGGGGAGTTTGCAAGGAATGTGTACGATAGTACGATTAAAGGGGTTGGTGTAAGAGGAAGACCACCTGTGACCCGGAGAAATAGAGTGGAAGATTACTGGAGGGAGAGAAATGGTGAAAGAGAATATGCATGGTATGTAAGGACAGGGATAAGTGGAGACCCTTTTGCTGTGGCCACCCCTGGAGGGATCAGCCGTCAGAGATATAGACGGACAGATGGATAGACGTCAGTGTTCAGGAGATGGAACCCCGCGAGTGTAAAACCCCCCTCCCGTGTACAGGACAAATACGTAACTACATCTACCGTCCCTTAAGGGCCACGCCCCACAGCAGTACAACATTATTTAGACTGCTATACCACATGCATACCCATCTGTGCCCCTCATGGACTATAACCTCTCTTTCCACACATTCCTATGTGGGAAATTGAAGTATATAACAGACAGGCAGACGCTCATATACACTGGGGAAGCATGTCATGTGTACAGATAAAAAAGAGTAAACAGTTAACTAAACTTCCGGTAAGGAGAGCTAATATTTGCCTCCAGTGGTCATCTTGCCTCCAGCCTCAGGATACGACAAGAAAAAAGAAGCTACACATGAGAACCGACACATTTTCCTTCACACACTGCATATACCTCGGTTGTTACACATGCTCACTGAATCAGAACAACGCAAAAGAATCATCACCTGAACATAGAAAAATAAGAAAAATGGTGGAATACATGGGACTGACTTGTCAAGTTACGTAGATATAAGTGTAGAAAACGAGGATGAATTCGTGCCGTTGACACTCACATACTTACGCATGGAACTGAGGTTTCTGGTCCACGTTTCGTATGGTCGCTTCTTCGTTTTCATTTACACTTAGATCGACTGGCCTTTTGAAGAACCTCCAGAGCTGGAGGTACAGCTCTCACTCGTAGTTCAAGACAGGTTCTGCACCCGATGCCCATCTCCTTCTGTATCCACGAAGTCTGACTCTCCCGTCCAGTGCTGAAGTTCAGAAATGCACACGAGTGCTGTATGACAGGGAGGCAGCTGCTGCCGCGGAAGGGAAGGCTGTGCACCTGGACAGTAGTCATGCTTCCAGGATACCGCAGGTAAAGTGGCTATAAGGCAGGGTATCCTTGCCTTTACCAGGACGGCCTCCACATTAACCAGTGAGGCCCCCACTCGCCAGTAAAGATTATCTCATCCTTTCGTTGCTTCACCAGGGAACATTTCAGGCTTGTTTCTTGTTAGCAGACTTGACTCAACTTCTTACACTGGTCTAGAGGGTTCTGCTCGTGTGGGCTGTGAGTATGATGGCCATCACAATGTCCTGACCTATTGATGCAGTCTTCAGTCGTCTCATCTCTTCAGTAAACAGTGTTCCCCAGTATTGGACGCAGGGAATTGGGTATAAATGCACTGATGTTGTTTTCAGGCGAGAGACGCAACGTTTTGGAAGTCTACAAACATCTCATGTCTCACATGATCAGATCTGTCGTTGTTCTAAGTAATTCTCGTCTTCTCACAGCATCGGAGTCAGTCCCTTTTGGATATCCGTGAAAGCTTTTAATAGAACTGGTGCTCTGCTTCAGAATGTCAGCACATTAGCCCGTCCACTGATGCTGTTCATGGCGATGATATTTAACCAAAATGTACTTCAAGCTTTCCCTTCCATATTCTCAATAGTGTGCATGTGGGCAACTTCGCTGCAGTCCTCTCCCATCTTCTCCATAAGGTCGTTGACTTATCTGCTTGATCATCGTTTTCCACCCGCCTCTGGTGATGCTTCCTCTCAAGCAGCCCCAGGCTCAACTTGAGCGTCCTGGTTTACCTTGGCTTGCAGAGAGGGCCGCCGGCAGTGACTGCCGCCCTTGGCTGCATGTTGGTGTTACCAGGCGTGGTAGTCAACATCATCTGGCACACAAAGACCTTGTGCATATTTATCCCCGCTCTTCGCCAACGCCTTCAACAGGTGACTGTGAATATCGGCAGCTTCTATATGGAATATACCAGCGCCCCGTCTTCTTTCCTGAGCGAGTGGGAGGGATCACTGAACAAATAATTAGTGCTTAGTGAATCTGAAGGTAGCTTTGGATGAGGGAAGGCTGTGGCATACGGTGGTTTATGGTAGATAATGGAAGTTAATATTCGTACTGTGTGTCGTGACATCGACACTGGACAGCAGACACGGGGATGGTGCCTTTCCATATACCAGGCTACTGATACCACTCCATCCTTCCTGTCGATGAACCAGATCTATCGCCCTAACATCTCTCTCTGTTGCTTCCACATCCCGTAGTGATACAGGTATCTGAAAGAGAAACATTTAAAGCATTACGATACTGTCTCAAATATCGGTGTTCAGTCACATGAAAGATAAATCCACACACACACACACACACACACACACACACTTTTCTTTTTCAAGGAGGGCCACAAGTGGTTGGTCTCGACGGTGGGAAAAGACTGACTCACAATAGTTGGTTGACTGTTCGTCTCTTTTAAGTCCCCGTGCAACGACAACACGACACCTGCGTTACGATGGTTACACCGCGAGTGAAAAGGCTCCTTCGGGCGAGGCTGTATCGCCGACGTAAAATCTCGTAGAGGAACTTTTCATTCCCATGGGTTCGTCCTTCCCCTGCTACTGATCGTAGTGAGCCTTGAAGCTACAGTAGCCCCTGGAGAAGGGGTCAAGATGTATAATAATGATATATATATATATATATATATATATATATATATATATATATATATATATATATATAATTCGAAATTCCCTACGTTTTCTGTGCGTGCCTGATATGCAAATTCCCCGAAACGAAAATGGATTCATTTAAGTGTGCCGACGGGTTGTACGCCGCCTCTCCGGCAATTTCCTGCTGACCAAGTTAAAAGGTCTTCATCTGCAGCACAAAGAAGATACCAGGAGATAACGCTACGTAATTTCTTTACCCTCTATTCCTCCGTTTTTGTTTGTTCTTCTCTTGAGTAAGCGTTGCATTATGATCAAATAGCGACGAACCTTCGTATACGACAGTGATAAATATTCTATGAACTTCAGCAGCGCAAAACTTGCAATATTTTTTTACATTTCTTTCTCTAAACTTCCCTCGTTTCCCCACTTATGCTACATTTCAGAGCACTTGCAGCCGCCCTTAACCCTGCAATAACATGGAGGACTTTGGCCATAACCGTATCCTCCACTTTGTTCTGGGACACACACACACACACACACACACACACACACACACACACACACACACACACACACACACACACGTCCGTAATGAACATTACAAAATCAGCCTCACGGAAGCTGTGAGTGTTGTATAGGTTTCGTGACTAAGTCCCTCATGAGGTGGCTGATCCGTGGCTGCTGGGGGGGGGGGGGGGGGGGTGATTCGTCCCCGTGTGTGCGGAGTTTTGCTGCTTCCAGTGGGTGTGTGTGTGTGGTTGGGATGTGTCCTCCTAATCCCTCTCTCTCTCTCTCTCTCTCTCTCTCTCTCTCTCTCTCTCTCTCTCTCTCTCTCTCTCTCTCTCTCTCTCATCACCAGGATGTGAATTAAAAGCCACAAGCCATATTGACACCCTCCAGCTTTCGCCTTTGTCCCATCTACTCCTTTCCATCCCTCGTGATATAGTTTACCTTTTTTTTATATAGCGACGTATATAGACGGGGTGAAATGCACCCGAGTCATGGCCATCTCGAGTGAGAATTTAAGAAAATAAAAGGAATATGAAAATAATGTTGAAAATGTTAATGAGCTCTTCATGTGTTCGTAGACCTGACCCTAGAGGGCTGAACGGTTATGAGGTGAAGGAAGGATGGAAAATGAAGAGAAGAATTACACAGGTTCGTTGTTTGAGGAAAGGAGATGTGATAATGATCAGTCCTCGAATGGCTGGTTTCCACACAAAAGCCATGGGAAGCATCGGCCAGACGCGTGACACGTGTCCAAGCTTTGGTGGCAGGGATACATGCAGACAGCTCCCCGAAAGCTACAGCCAAAATAAAAGCTATAGAACGGAGAGAAGGGAACAAAATCGAAAGGACAGAAAGGAATGGTTTGAGGGAGGTGATGCCGGGAGAATGTATGAAACGGGAGGCACTGGATTAGTAGAGGTGGAGGAAGGACCCCCACTTGTTATATAGGCAGTAGTCCATAATGTGGTGAATTCACTGACCGTAATATTGTCTTCCTTCTCTCCCTCTCCCTACAACCTCTCGCATCTTTAAGCGTCGGGTGTACAGACACATTAAGGAGCTATAATCAATTTGTGTCTCGATTACCATTTTCCTTTCATGTGAACCGGTCATGGTTTGGACATGTCTTTGCCCACACCTCGTCCATTACCATAAATATTACTTGGATGATTGCCCTCCTGGGTGTTTGTGTGTTTTCACTTAAATGATTGTATGTTTGTGTGCCCGTCAATGTGTTTATGTATATATTTCTATCTGCCTATGCGTCTGTTTGTTGCTGTTCCTGTGTGCATTCGTCTTATTCTTTGTGGCCGTACACAAGCACGGCCATTTCTTTTTAACCCCAATTTCTATCATACATTCCATTTTCATTTCTTTTGGTTGTTGTTGATGCACTCTCCTCTTTCCCATATATTCCTCCATTTACCTTGTCCTCTCTTGCTGTAATGCTATTCCCCTCATACCTTCTCTGGCTTTCTTATCATCATTTCCCCACTTGGTTCCTCGTTCCGTCCTGGAGATGATTGGTTCCCGCCAGTTTTCGAAGAATGGCTCACCGTCGTCACCTTGCAATGAATCCATTAAAAGTTGTGACTGTGTCTGGCCCGCCTGGAAGTGCCGGCAGCTCGTGTAGATGCCATGGGTGAGGAGTCTGCTGTTCTCTCTTGTGTCAACTCAAGAGTAAGATCAACTTCCTATTGGCCGCTGTTGTGGTGTGAGGGGTTTGAAGTAGCACTGTACAGACACCTCCAAAAGTTGACAAAGTCACATTTTCGTATAATATCGTGGATGTTTTTCTCTCAAGATCTTCTAAGTACTTTTCAATAGCACCTTTTTTTTTTCTCTCTCTGTTTCAGTCACGTAGCCTCCACGCTACTGACATACTGAGTTGCAGTGCATTTTTAGAGCCAGTGTATACTTCCAGAAGTTGCGAACAAATTCAAGTTCAATCTGATATTTTGGATATTGTGAATATCTTCCTCAAGATATTGTGAATATCTTCCTCTAGAATGTCAACCATCATATATTGTAAATGTCTCCTGCAAGATCTTCCGTCACTTTTCAGTGGTGTTTCCCTTGTCTTTGGCAACACCATCTTCACATTACCGACCCTGACTAAGGTGGCTTCCTCCTCCTCCACCTGGAGTTCCCAGTGCCACAGCTGGACTTCTGTTGTTAGCGTGGAGACGGGGAGCGTGTGTGAGCCAGGCTTCCCTCCTTGTGGACTTGGCTCTTGTCAACACGCCGCCTCCTCCCTGGTCGCTGGTTATGTTTGACGCTGACAGCCTTCCCACCCCCCCAACCCCGCCTGGTCGCTGGTTATGTTTGACGCCGGCAGTCTTCCCCGGCAGAGAAATGTTTCAGCTTTATTTTTCCCACGTGTTACCTGTATCGTCAATTCCTCAGCATTTGCGGTGTTTCTTCTCCCTCTGTTGCCAGTTTTAACTTCATCACTGCAGATGCGTTTTATTCTATTCAAATATTTATGTCTCCGTATGGAACCTTTGCTTCCCGTCTTTGTTTCTTGTGGGTTCTCTGGCTCTGAGTTTCCAATTTCGGTAACAACCCCGATTATTATTTTCTCCTGATACCCAACACATGTGCGGTACAGTACCTCTCGTATTTCTATAATTCCCTCGAAGTTTCGCACTTATTTCCTGTTTCCGCCTCATCATCTACACATAACCTTCACGAACCTCAGGTCACTGCTAACTTTGCTTATTATCAACTTCACATAACCTCAAGTTACCTCTAACTTTACTTATTATCAACTTCACATAAACTCAAGTTACCACTAACTTTACTTATTATTAACTTCACATAACCTCAAGTTACCACTAACTTTACTTATTATTAACTTCACATAACCTCAAGAACCTCAGGTCACTACTAACTTTACTTATTATTAACTACACATAACCTCACAAACCTCAGGTCACTGCTAACTTCACTTAATTCCTTAAGGCAACGATTTTCTCCGTGTCTACCTCGGCAAAATTGAACTGATCCCCTGAACAGATACTTTCTCTTGTTTCCCCTTTTATTCCAGTCCACTTATCTGCTCGGCATTTTTCTTACACCCTCCAAACTCTTCACGAGTGAAGCGTACGTTCTTCACAAAAATACAGGAGATTGAAATTCCATTGTGATGAGTCTCAGCGAAAATGCTCATAGCGGCGACCCAGCCAAGGCTCGCCATGATGTGTATGTGCTTAGAAGCAGATGGTGTGTGTAAACTACACGTGGATATACATAGGTTACATATCCACACACACACACACACACACACACACACACACACACACACTCGTCCTCCCCCTTTCTAGCACCCATCTTGTCAGTTAACTCTTACAACTTCTACCCATTCCATCATCTCTCTCTCTCTCTCTCTCTCTCTCTCTCTCTCTCTCTCTCTCTCTCTCTCTCTCTCTCTCTCTCTTGCCATTCTCTCCTTCATCACCAGCCTACACCTCTCCAGTACACATCGCTCCACCAGCATCCCCAGTTTAGTGTACTAAACCCTCCCATATACCCTCCTGGTCTCCACCAACCTCCCCTTCCTCCACCGCCCATCCACTTCTCCATCACACACCCACTTCTCCTCTTCCACAACTTCTTTATTCATCAAACACTCACTTCTCCACCACCCACCCATACACCTCTTCCACACAACCTCTTCACCAGGCACCACCACCCTCTCCAGTGCCTACCACTTGATCACCCACACACCACCTTTCCCACAAAGCCTCCCCGACACGACTCCTCCACCACACACTACCTCTTCCACACAGAGAGAGAGAGAGAGAGAGAGAGAGAGAGAGAGAGAGAGAGAGAGAGAGAGAGAGAGAGAGATTCTCCACCCACCCCTTTACCGTCTCACCTTATCACCTCCTCACAGCAATTTAGACTCAACAGCTCCACATCAGAGAGCTGGAACACGGGCCTCTCTCCCACTAATTAGTGTGAGCAGAGACGGTCCTGACGGAGGGGAAGAAGGAACCTCTTGTATTCTGTTTGAGAAGAGAGGTTCTCCTCGTTCCTGAACTGCGAAAGGACGATTATTGTGTTTGAGAGAGAGAGAGAGAGAGAGAGAGAGAGAGAGAGAGAGAGAGAGAGAGAGAGAGAGAGAGAGAGAGCACAGAACAGCAAAGAGGGAGGGATGCTAGGGAGGTATACGGGAAGCCACGTAAGCTACGATAGGAAAGGTAGAACAAAAAGAATATGAATGACGAAGGTTCTAGAAGCCAATGGTAAAGACAAATACAGAGAAAAAACACCCCGCTGAATCAGACCCCATTAACAGAGGAAGGTGGCGAGCGTGAGCGGCTGCGGAGCGGCAACAGCAGTGTGGTAAAATGGCCGTAATATATACAACCGTGAAACCCAGGTTAAGTTCCCACTTGCATTTCTTTGGCTGAAATATGGTCGCTAAGGGCAGGGAGGCACACCCTCCTCCCTGCAGCGAAAATGACTCACTGTTACACAGAAAACGAGACCCAAGAGATACACGCTCGACAAAGAGGAACCTCGGTAGTATGAAGTGTCAGCTGAATGTGTGGGTATTAGTCATGCTCGCTGAGTGTGACCACGGTATGGATGTGGCCACTGTGTGGATGTGGCCACAGTGTGGCTAAGTGGCCTCAGTGCGGCTAAGTGTAGATGTTGCTGCTGAGTGGATGTGGCAAAGTGTGGATGGTGCTGCAGTCTGGATGTGGCTGTGTGGATTAGGCTGCAATGTGGATGAGGTTGAATAGTGGATGGGACCACCGTCCACATGCGGCCAAACTGAGGATGAGGCTGCAGAGAGGATGTGGACACAGTGTGCTGTATTATCGATGTGGCCACAGTGTAGGCAAGGCTGCAGTGTGGTTGTGGCTGCGGTAATGGATCAGGCCACACCGTCAGTGTAGCCACAGTATAGATAAGGCTGTAGTGTGGATGTGGCCACAGTGTAGATGAGGCCTTAGTGTAGATGTGGCCACAGTGTGGATGAGGCCTTAGTGTAGGTGTGGCCACAGTGTGAATGAGGCCTTAGTGTGGATGTGGCCACAGTGTGGATGAGGCCTTAGTGTAGGTGTGGCCACAGTGTGAATGAGGCCTTAGTGTGGATGTGGCCACAGTGTGGATGAGGCCTTAGTGTGGATGTGACCACAGTGTGGATGAGGCCTTAGTGTGGATGTGGCCACAGTGTGGATGAGGCCTTAGTGTGGATGTGGCCACAGTGTGAATGAGGCCTTAGTGTAGGCGTGGCCACAGTGTGGATGAGGCCTTAGTGTAGATGTGGCCACAGTGTGGATGAGGCCTTAGTGTGGATGTGGCCACAGTTTGAATGAGGCCTTAGTGTGGATGTGGCCACAGTGTGAATGAGGCCTTAGTGTGGATGTGGCCACAGTGTGGACGAGGCCTTAGTGTAGATGTGGCCACAGTGTGGATGAGGCCTTAGTGTAGGTGTGGCCACAGTGTGAATGAGGCCTTAGTGTAGGTGTGGCCACAGTGAATGAGGCCTTAGTGTGGATGTGGCCACAGTGTGAATGAGGCCTTAGTGTAGGTGTGGCTACAGTACAGGTCTACAAGGGTGGCAGGGAGGAGGCAGACTAGTGGCAACCTGTGTCGTGGGACATTTCCCCCCTCTGGAGGGTTTGGCTAGGCTTCGTCCCAGTGACAACACCCACGGATTTGATTCAGCCTTAAATGTTAGGGTTTTGTGATACAGATCCCATAGGAACATTGACATCATTTTCATAAGCAGATGATTTTGAATGTTCGAAAGCACATATTGAATATTTAGCCCCTGTAGCTGATGAAGTTGCATCGTCTAAATCAAACCAATAGCATTTTTCCTCATGCAAATGTGTCTCATTATATATCAGGCTCGTTAATGCATCTACACTCCATCTGCTGTCGCAGTTAAAGACGATATTTGTAAATTCAAACACAAAGGATTTATACTGTTCAAGCATAATGTACGTATTAACGTCTGAAAAATATTTCTTGAAATTCAGGATCAATTAACGTCATTAGAGGAGCCGAAGATATAAATTTCCCGAGTGTGTTCACAGTCAAAGACACAATACCTTTGATATGACCAAGACGAGATGGAGGAGAGACCGTGGAAAGTAATGAGATCGTTAAACCACATAAAGGATCTAAATCTGTATAAGATACAAGATCCTGATGGCGCTTAGCCTTAGGGATTCCAAGAGCACACACAAGCACTGGATAGGCCGCATGAGGTGTTTTTAAGCTACTGGACTGTAGAGGATGCAGCACATAGAAGGGTGGGAAAGAGAGAGTGTGTGTGTCGTGCCCGTGTATAAGAAAGGTTATAGAGAAAATGCGCCACAGTACAGGCCAGTATCACTGACGACCACGACTCTAGACCAAAAGATCAGGGATCAGATGGATCACTGGCTATGGAAACATGTTCTAGAGTGAGGAAGCCACATGGATTCAGGGGAAAGAAATCTTGAATTTTGAATCTTCTGAATCCTTACGGCAGAGTGACCAGCAGCCACGAGAAAAGAATAGATTGGTTGATTCTTTTTTTTTTTTTTACTCCCAGACTCTGATGACACTATTCCGCCACAACAACCTGCGTAGAAATAGATGTCGAGGCGGGTATCTGATGGGAGGATCTATCGATGGATTGAGAATTACCCAAAAGAATAGAGACAACAGACGGAATGTGTCAGAAATCTCATTTCAATCTCATAAGGGAATAACCTCCCTGACAGGGTTCTGTCATAGGGCCACCGCTATTCCTGATCTGAGTACAATTACGTAGTCGAAAAACATTGTTCTATCTGTCTTATTGTCACCTCACGAAACGTCCGACTTCTCGCTTCAAAGGAGTCCATCCCGTCGGCGCTAGTGGGTCTAGCTTAGCTTTGAAGCTTCATTAACTCCTAGAGAGGGAGTCCTAGATATTATCTTTTATTATACCTAATCGCTGTTTCCCGCGTCAGCGAGGTAGAGCCAGGAAACAGACAAATAATGGCCCATCCATTCATAGACACATATGTACACATAGACGCCCATACACGCACATGCACATACATGTACATAGACGTATATATATACACATGTACATATTCATACTTGCTTGCCTTCATCCATTCCTGTCGCTACCCCGCCACAAATAGGGAAATGTGTGGAGCGAGAGGTCATTAACCTGAAAGGGCGAAAATGGGTGTTTTGAAGGCACAGTAGTACCAACGATGTTATGTTCATGCGAGGTGTAAAATGGGTATGTTTTGAACGATGTTATATTCATGCGAGAAGTGGACTGTAGTAGATGAGACTGTACGAAGGAGGGTGAATGTTTTAGATGTGAAATGTTTGAGGACAGTATGTGATGTGAGGATGGATGGCTGACCGTGTTAGTGATAGTAGGGTTTACTCATAAAGAGATGTGGTATTAGGAAGAGTAGGGTTGAAAAAGTGAGTGAGGAGAGGTTGACAGAAATTGTCACAATTGGAGAGGAACAGGAGACCACATTGGAGACTGAAGGATGGAGTGAAAAAGATTTTGTGTTCAGGGTCTGAACCTGTGGGAGGATGCAATGCGTGCAAGGGGCAGTATCAGCTGAAAGCATGTGATATACAGGGGGCGACGTACTGTCAGTGGACTAAACCAGGCCATATATATATATATATATATATATATATATATATATATATATATATATATATATATATATATATATATATATATATATATATATATATCCCTGGGGATAGGGGAGAAAGAATACTTCCCACGTATTCCCTGCGTGTCGTAGAAGGCGACTAAAAGGGGAGGGAGCGGGGGGCTGGAAATCCTCCCCTCTCAATTTTTTTTAATTTTCCAAAAGAAGGAACAGAGAAGGGGGCCAGGTGAGGATATTCCCTCAGTGGCCCAGTTCTCTGTTCTTAACGCTACCTCGCTAACGCGGGAAATGGCGAATAGTTTGAAAAAAAAAAAAAAAATATATATATATATATATATATATATATATATATATATATATGATAGAGTTGATAGAGATGCTCTGTGGAAGGTATTAAGAATATATGGTGTGGGAGGCAAGTTGTTAGAAGCAGTGAAAAGTTTTTATCGAGGATGTAAGGCATGTGTACGTGTAGGAAGAGAGGAAAGTGATTGGTTCTCAGTGAATGTAGGTTTGCGGCAGGGGTGTGTGATGTCTCCATGGTTGTTTAATTTGTTTATGGATGGGGTTGTAAGGGAGGTAAATGCAAGAGTCCTGGAAAGAGGGGCAAGTATGAAGTCTGTTGGGGATGAGAGAGCTTGGGAAGTGAGTCAGTTGTTGTTCGCTGATGATACAGCGCTGGTGGCTGATTCATGTGAGAAACTGCAGAAGCTGGTGACTGAGTTTGGTAAAGTGTGTGGAAGAAGAAAGTTGAGAGTAAATGTGAATAAGAGCAAGGTTATTAGGTACAGTAGGGGTGAGGGTCAAGTCAATTGGGAGGTGAGTTTGAATGGAGAAAAACTGGAGGAAGTGAAGTGTTTTAGATATCTGGGAGTGGATCTGTCAGCGGATGGAACCATGGAAGCGGAAGTGGATCATAGGGTGGGGGAGGGGGCGAAAATTTTGGGAGCCTTGAAAAATGTGTGGAAGTCGAGAACACTATCTCGGAAAGCAAAAATGGGTATGTTTGAGGGAATAGTGGTTCCAACAATGTTGTATGGTTGCGAGGCGTGGGCTGTGGATAGAGATGTGCGCAGGAGGATGGATGTGCTGGAAATGAGATGTTTGAGGACAATGTGTGGTGTGAGGTGGTTTGATCGAGTAAGTAACGTAAGGGTAAGAGAGATGTGTGGAAATAAAAAGAGCGTGGTTGAGAGAGCAGAAGAGGGTGTTTTGAAATGGTTTGGGCACATGGAGAGAATGAGTGAGGAGAGATTGACCAAGAGGATATATGTGTCGGAGGTGGAGGGAACGAGGAGAAGAGGGAGACCAAATTGGAGGTGGAAAGATGGAGTGAAAAAGATTTTGTGTGATCGGGGCCTGAACATGCAGGAGGGTGAAAGGAGGGCAAGAAATAGAGTGAATTGGAGTCATGTGGTATACAGGGGTTGACGTGCTGTCAGTGGATTGAAGCAAGGCATGTGAAGCGTCTGGGGTAAACCATGGAAAGCTGTGTAGGTATGTGTATTTGCGTGTGTGGACGTGTGTATGTACATGTGTATGGGGGGGGGGGTTGGGCCATTTCTTTCGTCTGTTTCCTTGCGCTACCTCGCAAACGCGGGAGACAGCGACAAAGTATAAAAAAAAAAAAAAAAAAAAAAAAAAAATATATATTGTGTGTGTGTATGTATTTGTGTGTGTGTGTGTGTGTGTGTGTGTGTGTGTGTGTACGAGACCAGACACAGAAATAGAATATCTATTTCCTCGTTCTGTGTGTGTGTCCGGGATATATGTAAATCACCCAAAGGGGCAAACAGATCCATCAAACTCAGCCGACACGCCAATACTTCCCTTGTCAGTCTTCACTCTATGCTAAGAGGTCAACACTTGGAACACTGACGAAGCGATAAGAAATAACTATAACATTTATTACCATTCTCTTTATCTTAATCTATTTAAATATAACATTTATTACCATTCTCTTTATCTTAATCTATTTAAATATAACATTTATTACCATTCTCTTTATCTTAATCTATTTGTCTATAACATTTATTACCATTCTCTTTATCTTAATCTATTTATCTATAACATTTATTACCATTCTCTTTATCTTAATCTATTTAACTATAACATTTATTACCATTCTCTTTATCTTAATCTATTTATCTATAACATTTATTACTATTCTCTTTATCTTAATCTATTTATCTATAACATTTATTACCATTCTCTTTATCTTAATCTATTTATCTATAACATTTATTACCATTCTCTTAATCTTAATCTGTTTATCTATAACATTTATTACCATTCTCTTAATCTTAATCTATTTATCTATAACATTTATTACCATTCTCTTAATCTTAATCTATTTATCTATAACATTTATTACCATTCTCTTTATCTTAATCTATTTGTCTATAACATTGATTACTATTCTCTGTATCTTTCTCTTATTTCATATTCATCCCTTGATTTTATATTTATGGGTGAGTGTTTTGGACGATATTTGCACAATATGAAATTCTTTTTTATAAATACCATAATGATTGACTGTGTGTGTGTGTGTGTGTGTGTGTGTGTGTGTGTGTGTGTGTGTGTGCTTCTTTGTTTGTCTGTCTGTGAGCATGTTTGTTTTATGTATTACCAATCTGGGTGAATGGGGGAGGGCGAGATTTACACTTTGGAAAATCCCCGTAATTAAGCCTCACATTTCACTGGTACAAACGGTTTCAATTCCCCCCATTCATTTCGTCCCAGTTATCATGTACTTTACGGCTGAAAATAGTAATTTCCAATATATCTCCTGACTCTCTCTCTCTCTCTCTCTCTCTCTCTCTCTCTCTCTCTCTCTCTCTCTCTCTCTCTCTCTTTTCCCTCGTGACTCGTCGTCAAGTATTGACCCTCCCCTTACGATCTTTCCCGTGCTTCACCCAAGATTCACTTCTTCTTCAGTAGTCTCCGCTTGGGTTATGAAGGCACGGCGCACTTCAGGCTCCGCGCTTGCGCGTTTGGAAGCTTCCTCCCTCTCCCTTTTAACTCCCTCCCATCACACCTGGTGCCCCTCCTGGTGGGTCCCGACGATGGTTTTTCTAGCGGCTCTGTATAGCGACTCAGGCGCCACAAGCTGGTGATGCATGTATTCTAACTGACAAAGGCAAATGTTATGTTGTATGAAGATATATTCTTGGATATATCTGTCGCTGGAGACTTGTAAGGGTATTTTGACCATCAACCATTGCTTGGCTATCCTAAGAACCTTCTGATTCTGTTATTTAATCTCGTGTATTGTGTGAACTTTTTCCGTCTCTTTCCTTGGATGGATTTTCGATGACGCCACCATCTGTAGAAATCAAAGTCTGGTCTTCTTTCGTCTTCTCCTAAATTTCATAACCGTACACTTTGTCCTGGGTGAAGCCAGTTGCCCACTGCTGCGTTTTGCCTAGGTCTGGTTGCACCGTGATGCATCTTCAGATGGTCTATGCTGTATGTATAAACATGACGCCTTCCGGAAAAAATATCATGTGTGGTTCTGAAACTGAACCTTGAGGGACTCCAATAGCATCGTGTGCTCAGCCTCCAGAGCCCTTTATTAACATCAAGATGGAATTCTAACTTCCAAAAATACAAGATAGGCTTTGATTCTCGAAATTGTTGTTCTCGCTTTCGTACACTTCCTCATATATTCGTAAATACTTTCCCTTGTCTTTCCCTTTTCCGTTTCGTAATCCTTTATATTTCAATTAAGGTCCTGACCTTGATGTGGACTTTCGTCCGTGACTGGAGCCTTCAACATCAGAAGAAATATTAAAGTTGTTAGTGCCACAAGAGCAAACCTAGGAAGAGTATCCCCCTCTGCCATCTTATTGTTCAGATCCATGATCCATGCACTCATTGTTCTCCTACAATGTCTTGGTACAGAATATCTTTTGGAATGAGTTACTGGGCAGCAGCCTCAGCTTCCTGCTTCCGGTTTTCACACATTCTCTTCGTTGTTGAAGCGAAACACCATCTGGTCCTTATAGAGCCTTATAGCGGTGTCGTACTTTATTGACACGTCGAATCTCCTGTACTTTTAAGTTCACAGTTCTCCAGGGTTACAGCTCCCTCACCAATCCAGTAGTGATGGGTCATATATGATTACGTATAATCTGTGATAAATGCAGGTAATTACCAACAGCCTCAGTTGTCTTATTAACATTATAATTATCAAATGATTACTCCGAAGAATTAGAATTCTTTAATCACTTGATCCTGGACAATTTTTCCTTTGAATATTTAAGTCCAGTGAGATCCTTTGATTTATCTACGGTATCATATCTATATGTTGATGCTACTTCATTCTTACTGTATTCATTCGTTGATATCTCCTCCCTTTCCTTCGCTTTGTGGTCACTGATCCTACTGTATCCGTTCCACAGTGTCTCTGGTTACCTTTCATAGCTGATGTATCTTTCTGACCCATTTACTTATACATATTGACCAGCAAAACACATCTCCACCACGCTCTCCTCTCCAACAATCTCATCTTTCCGCCTCCCACGCCTCTCCACCACTTTCCCCACTCCAACCCCTTCCCACCATCTTCTCCACTCCACCAACTACCCCTCTCCAAACTCACCCATTCAACCACACTCACACCCTCGCTGCGTCCATATCTCCTCGAACTCTCGCCCTGCCTGCCGCTCTCCCTCCCTCCCTCCCTACAGCGACCCCGCAGCAGTACAAACACAGTTGCAGTACCTCACCCAGCCGCAACACTGCCTCGCATGAATTATCGTGGGCATAGACAGTTATTTGGGAGGGCTGGAATTGCCTGCTCATTTGTGAACGGCTGGTGTGGTGAGCGCGATGGTCAGGGTAAGGAACAGACAGACAGAGGTTTTAAGGGACAGAAAGCAGGAGATAAGAAGACGAAGAGACGATGACCGTTATCAGAATAGGAAGATGATTAGGGGTAACCTCACAGTAAACCTGAAGGAGAAATTATTCAATCGGTGGATAAGATGATGACATGTTTGCAGTGGTGGTGTGTGTCTTGACGTCACCCAGCATGTGCTTGAGTTACCTTAGCCAACCAACACTGTACCACACACCTCAGCCTACCCACACTGCACCACACACCTCAGCCAACCCATACTGTACCACACACCTCAGCTAACCCACAATGCACCACACACCTTAGCCAACCCACACTGCACCACACACCTCAGCCAACCCACACTAAACCACACACCTCAGCCAACCCACACTGCACCACACACCTCTGCCAACCCACACTGCACCACATACCTCAGCCAACCCACACTAAACCACACACCTCAGCCAACCCACACTGCACCACACACCTCTGCCAACCCACACTGCACCACACACCTTAGCCAACCCACACTGCACCACACACCTCAGCCAACCCACACTGCACCACACACCTCAGCCAACCCACACTGCACCACACACCTCAGCCAACCTACACTATATCACACACCTCAGCCAACCAACACTGTGCCACACACTTCAGCCAACCCACACTGTACCACACACCTCATCCAACCCACACTGCACCACACACCTCAGTCAACCTACACTGCACCACACACATCAGCCAACCCACACTGTACCACACACCTCAGCCAACCCACACTGCACCACACACCTCAGTCAACCTACACTGCACCACACACTTTTGCAAACTAAACACACAAACTCGGGGACATTGAAACACAAGTACAGGGGGATTTAAACTGTAGCGAGAATATTATGCTTGGTCATAGAGAGAACAATTGGGATTATTTATGCACCAATTATTGAAAGATTTAGGAGAGAGCAAAGCATACATGATCAGTTAGCAATAAGGGAGATTTTAGAGGATGCAAAGGACATGGATGAGGACGAATCAACACGAAACGCTTTTGCAGAAAATTGAGACACACGAAAATCAGAGGGATTAGTAAACCAAGGGGATGATAAATGCAAATCACTATTTTTTTTCATTTCATTTAGTGGAATATCACTCTCCAAGCAAAGAAGAAAAGGCTGAGGAAGAAGAAATACTGAAAAAAATGAAGGCTATAGAAAGGTGGGACGCATTTCCTTTTATGAAAGAGAGGAAGGGAATTGGTGGATAAAATCAAAACAGAAGGGAATGACGAGTTAGGTTTACGTTCGATTTGCAGTCGTCTAGCCAGGAGTTACGTAGTCAGGCTAAGAGGCTTGAAAACAAAATGGGATTCAATAGGATATACACCGGGGGTGATAGAACAAGGAAAGGTGGGGAGAAAAGCTAACCTCGCAGTCACAAGGCACAAAACCGGAGGCACTAAATGAGGCAAGAGAACGGAACAGACCTGCCGTCACCGCACAGAAGTCAGGAATCCTTCCCGTTCGAAACGTTGGACTGAAAGTCTTATATTCAACTGTAAATGGACAAGTAGTAAACCATAAACAGCTGGAATCAACGGATCGAATGAAGAAAAATGCACCTGATAATGTTGGAGTTGTGGAAACAGAATTCACCAAAGAGTTCTCACCTGCTCTCTCCAAAGGGATATATGACTGCAAGAGGGGAATGAGAAGACAAAGGAGGAGGAGAATTTCCTCTTTAATAAGAAATGGACTAAAGTTTCAGGAAATACTGGCCCATTCAGACAATACGTAAGAGGAAGGGTAACTGTAGTAAAGAAGTGCCTAGTGATGGTGTTATTGCATAATCATTCAAAGAACCTTCGTGAGCTAGAGCAAATATATTTATACACTGATAACGAGATAACAATCAGGATGGTACACAGAGAAGTAAGAAAGACACACTTCTGATATATGGGAAAATACTAATAATGAGACATCTTCATTATAAAAAGAGAGAGAGACTGGGGAAATTTGGATTCTCGTGGTGACAAAGTCAGAAAGTTACACGATCCGAGAGAGTATACGATACAAGTCTCTTCGACCAGCATGTCAAGTGAACATAAGAGGGACTGATAACACCATTTTCACATGATCCGATCTGCATACACAGTCGCATCGACTTAGAGAATATCATGCTTTAATCCTACTGGTAAAAGTGGTCGTGTATTATTTGAGTTTCATTATACAGTAAATGAGGACGGAACACGACCAGCTATGAAACCCGCTTGAAAGAGGACACATAATCATGAAAAATTATTACAGGAAAATTATTGGATTCTCTCACAAAGAAAACGGAGGAAAGAGAAATATCTTGTGCAAAACAATAGTCTCTTCTTTTAATATCAACAAAGCAGACATCAAACGGATACCTTACATGCGAATATATATATATATATATATATATATATATATATATATATATATATATATATATACAGTGATTCCTGAAATGAATCTTTGAGGCGTCAAATTTTGTTCTCTGGATGCGAAAGTAGAAAACTGACAAAAGACATTACCGGATCAAGGAAATTAATTGCAGCGGATATGGGGTGAGGTGCAGAAATCACAAGAAAATCAGAAAGACGGGACAACGAGGGTAGAGCAAGACTGGGGAGTGTGAGGCGAGTGTGAAGATACGTTCCCGGGTGAGGACACACGACTCAAGTAAGAATATGAAGACAGTCGGTGAAAGTGGTTCACTTTCTCTTTAGATACTGTAGAATATAGTATTACTCTGTTACATTTCAGCGTGTAGCCTTGACCTCAGAGAAGGAAAGCAGGAGAGAAGAATACATTGTTCAAATGGGGACCACAAGGTCTTCTTCTCTCATGCTTGTAGTCTGTGTAAACAAGGCCTTACGCTGAAATGGCAGAGAGTAAAACTCCAGCTTCACCCTGTGTTTTTTTATCACACTGATATATATATATATATATATATATATATATATCAAACACAGAGGTGAACTCGTAATTTCCTCGTTTTCCCTGTGTGGTGGAGATATGCAAATTATTCCCCAAGGAAAACACAGTCACCTCCAGTTATCCTGGCTAGCCATACCTCTCCCTGCCAAACCCCCAGCCCCGTTAAGACGTCACCGTTTGGAGCACAAAGGAAACGGTAACAGATAACGGCGAAATGTATTTCCCCCATTAACGGTCCTGTTTATGTCTTCCTCGTTTTCGCGCTGCGGTGTGTGATCATGGTCAGCAATATTTGACGTTGCTGTTCATTCTCGTTTGGATGACGTTATGTGTGTGTGTGTGTGTGTGTGTGTGTGTGTGTGTGTGTGTGTGTGTAATTGTCTGTCCATAAGTACCTGTTTGTACTGAACGGGGAGGGAGCACTACACTGGTGGACCCCATCCCGTGAACATTCTGTGTTACTATATAACTGTGTGTATTGTGGATGCATTCATAGGTTTACCACTCAGGCAGTTTATCCCATTCATCCACTGCTTATATATACTGCCTAATTACGGCTCTGTGTCTCTTCTAACAACCTTGTTTTTTTTCTCTCGTGTTATGGTCTTTAGTTGTTCTATCCTTGCATCACTGGAAGAAGTGTTCACTGTCGACGTGATCATACTGGTTCAGAAACTTAAAGGATGCAATCAGGTCACCCCTTACTCTTCTCTCATGCACGACAAAGAAAGTCAAGATCTCAGACTTTAATCCTTGGAATTCAGTTCTCTTTCTCTGATTCCATATATGTTGCCCTCCTCTGGACCTTCTCTAATTAGTTCTTTGTGCTTCTTTAAAGGCAGCGACCAAACTTCAGAAGCGTATTCGAGTTTTTGGCCTGACATAGGATATAAAAAGTATTTTGAATATTCCTGAATCCATTGGCATACCTACATATATACACAGTGACACAGGTTATAATCCTATATACACTCTAAGGATTTGTGTCTCCATCACATACGAAATTCTTCCCGTGTATTTCTTTAAAACTGGAATCCACCATTACCATATCACTGAGGTGGGCGTGTCTCGTTACTTAATGCACCATCCTAGTTGTTTCTTTCCCGTTATCATGGAGTATTTGCTCTGGTTCATTAGATTTATGACATTACAAAATAGCAACACCAATGTCCAAATCATTCCTACGTTTACTTATCGTGTTATCCACTTGTTTGAATAGGTCATTTGGTCATTGTTTCCTGAAACTTGTTATAGTCTCGAGCTGTGAGGGCCAAATCCTCTCTCCTCTGTCTCCTCTTTCCTTCCTAACTATTGTGTGTCCCTCTAGACAAAATGAGATCAAATTTCCTTAGAAAGTTTGGTCTCGGGAACTCCAGCAACATCAAAAATTGTTTTCCTTCATTCGGTCCTTGAACTCTTACAAATCCATCCGCGTTAGTACACAATATTTCCAGTCCGACGCGACCTCTCTGGGGTCGAACTAAAATATCTCCTAATGACTCCCTGTTGTTTGCATTCTGACTGCATTCTTCTTATACTTCGCTTACTGTACCATTCACTTATATTTATTACCGTTCAGCGCACAGCTGCTCCACGTTTTTCTCACCACCGACCTTCCCTCATTGGTTCCAGCATGAGCGAAGATGGTTCCGAACGACCCATGGGGTAGTACGGTGATAGACGGACAGAGAGAGAGAGAGACAGAAAGACAGAGAGACGGACAGACAGATAGACAGTCTTATGAATAATACGATGAAGTGTCAGGTGCAAGAATTGATAAGAGAAGATGACTAATTAGTTGATGGAAAAGAAAATTAGTGTTTGCAGGGTTGGTGTGGCCCCAGGCAGCATCCAGCACACACCTCAGCCAACCCACACTGCACCACACACCTCAGCCAATCAACACCACCACAAACCTCAGCCAGCCAACACTGTACCACACACCTCAGCCAACCCACACTGTACCACACACCTCAGCCAACCCACACAGTACCACACACCTCAGCCAACTTACACTGAACCACACACCTCAATCAACCCACACTGTAGCACACACCTCAGCCAACCCACACTGCACCACACACCTCAGCCAACCCACACTGCACCACACACCTCAGCCAACCCACACTGCACCACACACCTCAGCCAACCCACACTGCACCACACACCTCAGCCAACCCACACAGTACCACACACCTCAGCCAACTTACGCTGTACCACACACCTCAATCAACCAACACTGCACCACACACCTCAGCCAACCCACACTGCACCACACACCTCAGCCAACCAACACTGGACGACACACCTCAGCCAACCCACACTGTACCACACACCTCAGCCAACCCACATAGTACCACACACCTCAGCCAACCCACACTGTACCACACACCTCAATCAACCCACACTGTAGCACACACCTCAGCCAACCCACACTGTACCACACACCTCAGCCAACCCACACTGCACCACACACCTCAGCCAACCAACACTGGACCACACACCTCAGCCAACCAAAACTGCACCACACACCTCAGCCAACCCACACTGCACCACACACCTCAGCCAACCCACACTGCACCACATAGCTCATCCTTACAAGGCACAACAGACGAAAAATACATAGAGCACATCAGTAACTGGAGCATGATGATGCTAACGCGTTATTCACACTCGAGAACAAAGTTACCCGAACACGAAAAAAAAAATTATGCTCTTTTGTAAAAGATTTCCTTAACGATGAACGGGAAGGTTTTGGATGGAGAGACGAAACACGGACGAAGCTTCAGCAGGTCTGCCATACGAAGGGAAAACGGAGAGGCATCATAATGGCCAATCCTCGTGTAAATGGTCCCCATACAATAAACTATGGGAACCGCAGGTCGCTGTGTAAACTGATCTTAAAGAATTTAGAATTATTTCATGAGATGGAAGCCAGTCCCATGGCCTCATGCAGCCATCCCATCCGTACATGAATTTATTCATGTCTTACCCAATAAGTACGACCTGGCACAGCTGAAAAGACAGGTGTTTCACCTCCTCCAGAATTTGTCAATACTCTCTCTTGTCTCTTCTTTGTTTTCGCCTTTCACAATCTTTTCTATATTTCAATTAAGGCCCGGCCTTGATGTAGACTTTTGTCCATGACTGGAGCCTCGAAAGTACAAAAAAAAAAAAGAACTAACTATCTTGTTTGACAATATCTTCCACGTATCAACAATTCCAAAACCAATTAATGTTAGATTTTTATTTTTATCAAATCTAAATTTATCAGATTTAAGACCAGTGTTGCGAGTTCTCTCTCTCTCTCTCTCTCTCTCTCTCTCTCTCTCTCTCTCTCTCTCTCTCTCTCTCTCTCTCTCTCTCTCTCTTAATTGGCTATTTTTCGAATCTGACCCGACATCTTTATTTATCATTCTTATCCACTAGTTCACTTTGATCAAGTCATCCCTTACTCTACTTTCTCACTGGGTATTCGATTCGATTCTCATACGAAGGATTTTTGATACCAGGATCCCTTTTGCCGTCGTCTTTCGCCTTTTAGAGAACTAATATCCATAATACAGTACGGTGGCCAGAACTGCACTGCAGAATTAAGGTACAGTCTCATTAGAGAAAGATATATATAAGTGAACCATAACTTTTGCAATCGTACTGGTAACACTTGTAGAAATAAATTCCAGTTTTCTATTCGCGTTTATGACGGTATATTATTATTGTCATCAGTTTTCTTTTTTTTTTTTCCCTGAGATGTTGGTGAATGGTGATCGATGCCTCAGGATCTCTCTCTCTCTCTCTCTCTCTCTCTCTCTCTCTCTCTCTCTCTCTCTCTCTCTCTCTCTCTCTCATCTATTGATTTTCAAGACCCATATATTAAGGTGGTACCTCGTTTAACACTGACCATTTGACGGTATGCCGGTTGGTATGGATTCGTAAGACTTATCTACCGCACCCGGGAGCAATATCTGTGTAATGAAGAGCGTCATCAGTGCTCTGTGATGTATACGTTTATCTTAATCAAAGCACTCTTTCCGCCGCGTGATCACGGGCAGGTTCGAGGCCAAGTGGTTCCTCGGAATTATGGCAGAAGAGCCTTACAAGATCCAGCTCGCACAAAGAATTTATTCTCCCCATTTTCTGTGTGTTGGGGAACCGCGCCCATTACCCCAAGCAGGGGAGACTGATCCATTCAGACTATGCCGACGCGCCGTACTCCTCCCTGCCAATCTTTTGCCCATGTTAATGGTTCGTCGTGCGAATCACAGAGATAAAGACGCAACTTATTAAGAGATAAAGATACAACTTATTATCGTTATTCTTTTTCTCTCTTTCTTCCTCCCTTTCTCCGAATGATCTCCCGCTGGGCCATAATTATGGTGAGTGGTCTTCCAGCTAGAGCCAGTAATATTTGGTATTACTGCTTGTGTTTACCTAGATGATTGGTTGTGTGTGTGTGTGTGTGTGTGTGTGTGTGTGTGTGTGTGTGTGTGTGCGCGCGTGTCTGTCTGTCTGTCTGTCTGTGTGTGTTTAAGAAACAAGGGTGACAAAGAATGAATTTCGTAGGAAGTGTGGAAAGAACACTTTCATGAAATGTCTGGCGACGATGTTATGAGAGACGTGTCTATCAGTTCAGTAGGAATAAATGTCCGGAGAGAATTGGTCTGGGTGAGGGGAAGACTTGATGAAAAGAATTAAGGGGAGTAGTAGTATTAGTGAGAGAGCGACGAAAAAAGAAAACGGGGTTAGCGGTTAGCGTTCCTGACCGTAACGTATTCACGGGCCGACCAGCGTCGAACATATAGGTTCGAATCCTACTGGCGGCATTTGGTCAACCCAGATGTTCATCCACCCTTAAGGTTGGTCGATAGTATGGTTACCTGGTTCAGGCGTTAATGGGATGGCCTTGATCGGAAGCCTCAGTTGCCCGGGCCGTCTCAATTACCATAAAAAAATGCCGTTAAAGAAACGGAAAAGCTGTTGGTGCAGGGGAGTGTTGAGTGATCTGGTGGAAAGTGAGAGAAAGTGGGTCAGCACACAGTGTCTGAGGACATTGGTAGGGTGGTCGTGCACCTGAGGGCTGGACGAAGGCAATGGTTGTTCAGTTAGGTAAGGCGAAAGGAAATATAATTCCTGTAAAGATAAAGTGAGACTAATCCTCTTTGTGTAACTGGTCAAGTGTTCGGTAGGAAGATAATTAATCAATCCCAATTACTGAAACCCTTTATAGGGAAAGAAAACAATTGACTCACGAAAAGGAGAGAGGATATGGACACAGATCTTTGCACTTGAACAAGCACTGGAGAAACCCCTTGTGATAAGCAATTCACATATCATTAATGGATTCAGAAAAGGCCAAAGAGGAAGAGAATGGGAAAGTAGAAAGATCTGATGCCTCCTTGTGGTCATGGCAACCTCTATAATGTTACGAGATGTTGTGATAGACGTGACGTCCGTGTGAGGGGGTAACAGGTGGTCTGAAAGGACAGTACAAAGTGCCTCAAGGTTGTGTACTGTCCCTTGATCGTCTATTTTTTAAGTCAACTGTGACGGCACGAGCAACTGAATTCCCTGCTTAAGGTCACCTCATTAACGTTAGGGTACCCAGTTTATCGTCCAGCCCCATAGAAGAAGATGAACAGCATTGTTGACTGTGGGCTGACTTTCGCATCCAGGATTCGGACTTATGCAGCCTCGACCCCGGGCGGCCCTTGAACGCCCGCCTCACAGTCAGGAACGCTAACCGATACACCACGGAAGTCTAATGATGTCCATATTTATACTGACAGCTCATTACGTGGGGTGAACGGTATTGAACCGCTAAACACAGATGGAAAAGAAGTGAACGCAATTGTTTTTTGTTGTGCTCTCTGGTGAATCAGAACAAAAGACGTGAATACAATGGTAAAGTGGCTTTGATGATGATGGATGTGTAAGTGGAGGACATTGCTAGATATTGCGAGTGTAGGCAAAGACTCTTGATTGTGAGCGAGGTTAGCAATCCAGGTGTAATATCAACCAAAAGGAGGAAGAACCAGAAGTTGTGGATTAGAGTAGGTGTGTCAGAAGAGTGTGTTATCCCACCAGCTAAAACGCACTCTGATAACATGGCCTTTACTTCTATTGATGGCCTTGATATAACAACGACTGTAAAAGAAAAGTAATTCGTAGATAAGCTTCTGACAGAAAACGGTCAGTCCTGGTTCACAGTTCACTAGGTCTAGTGGTTAGTATTACTGACCATGAGTCAGCACGGGCCTGCCCAAGGACGGACCCGCACGGCTTCAAATCCTGTGCGAGGCGTTCGGCCCACAGACAATCCCAGCTGTGCATCCTCGATAAATTGGTACCTGGCTTAGGCTAGGGCGTGTGTAAAGACAAGATACGAAAACAAGGTTAAGAGACGGGGCAACACGAGTATAAAACTCTCTCCCCGCGACACACAAACAGTAATCACGAAGATGATACAAAAATAAGCACACGGGATGTAGAAGTGGCTACTCATACTTACTGACACACGCGATGAACGTTTGGTTTTCAAAGACGAGACTCTTGAATAACTTTCACAGGACGTTCTTGAAGTGTTCTTCTCGGACAGAACACACCGCCAGCCGGGGATAACTTTACCCATCGAACTCGCACTTTTGCTGCCCGTCATCGCATCACCCACATTGTTCACTTGCCACCAGACGGCACTGTAAGTTTCCACTGCCTTCGTCCCGGAAGACAAAGTTATCGCTACCGAGATGTGTCTGGAGACGGTATGTGTACATATTCACACACACACACACAGAGAGACCTGCCGGCTCGCGGGCGCATCTTGTAGATTGAACTAATAAAACGTCATTTGAGAAAGCCTGGAAATAATGGCTCCTTATCTGTTGACTGAGGCGCCTCTAGACACCGCCACCACCACCCCTTCCGTTGACGGTGTTAAGACTTCTGTTGAAGAGACGAACAGAAGCCGGCGTACATGAGAGAGAGAGAGAGAGAGAGAGAGAGAGAGAGAGAGAGAGAGAGAGAGAGAGAGAGAGAGAGAGAGAGAGGATATACAAATCAGAGAAGAAGAAAAAAATGTTAAAACAAACCAGTCAACGTGTTAGTGTGGCCCCGGGCCTGCCTCTCCCAGCTCAGACCTCAGCCAACCCACGCTGGACCACACATACACACACCCTCCACGGTGAACTGTGGTTAGCATGACCTTTACATACACGAAAATGGAATTCCAACACGATAATTGTATTTTGAACGGAGAGGAAAAAAAAAATAACATGAAAGCATAATTAAAATGAAGATACCCTTTAAGAGATGAAGAGACCTGAAGTGGAGTAATGGACACGAAAGATATACTCCCACACGAAACGAAAAGTTGTGGCACGAAAGCTTATTACATTCGTTTACAAGGAAAAAAAAAAAACTGAGGCAGTAATTAGGAAACGGCTAGAAAATGGAACGCGTGAGTCCTCAGGGGACAGGGAAAAAAAATTATAATTGAGGTACCAGAGATACAACAGACACACCAAAATAGCTTTACCAGTTTAGGAAGACACAGAAATATGGGACCACAAATGTGTATAACTCACACACACACACACAAAATGGCTTACAGACGTAAGCAACTGTGGCACCAAAGGGACGATTAGGATATGTAGG